>NC_142408.1:15684510-15724510 GCF_059441095.1 Idiotropiscis lumnitzeri | reverse complement strand
ACAGTTCAGCGATGGTCCGGAGAAGCCGAGGAGGCCTTGAAGGACTGTTTCAACACAACTGTGTGGGAGGTATTCAGCGAAGCTCACGGTGAGGACATTAATGGTCTAACAGACACAGTTACAGACTATATTAACTTCTGCATGGAGAACACCATTCCCACCAGGACTGTAAGATGTTTCTCCAACAACAAACCCTGGATCACACCGGACATTAAAGCTCTCCTGAAGGAGAAAATGAGGGCTTTTGTTTCAGGCGACAAGGACGAGCTGAAGAGAGTGCAGCGTCAGCTGAGAAGGAGGATCCGAGAGGGGAAAAAGTCCTACAGGATGCGGATGGAGGAACAACTGCAGCGGAACAATACCAGGGATGTCTGGAGGGGCCTGAAGACCATCTCAGGCCACGGACAAGCAGGTAAGACCCAGAAGGGGGGGGGGCTTCAGTGGGCAAATGAGTTGAACCTATTTTTCAATAGGTTTGATCAAATGTCTGACCCCGCTCAGGCTTCCCTGATGCAGCCCCCACCCACCCCTCCTGCCACTGCGAACAAGACCCTCTCTCCCCCTCTCTCGCCCCTCTCTCTCTCCACAGGCTCCAGTTCCCAGCCTCATCAGACAACCACCACTTCCTCCTGCTCAGCCTTGTTCCTCACAACATCTCAGGTGAAGAACCAGCTGAGGAAGATGAAGGCGAGGAAGGCGGCAGGCCCAGATGGGATCAGCTCCCAGCTCCTCAAATCCTGCGCAGACCAGCTGTGTGGAATCGTCCAGCACATGTTCAACCTGAGCTTGAAGCTGGGCAGAGTCCCCCAGCTGTGGAAAACATCCTGCCTGGTTCCGGTTCCAAAGACACCCCATCCGAAGGAGCTCAACAACTTCAGACCAGTGGCGCTGACGTCTCATCTGATGAAGACCCTGGAGAGACTGGTCCTCGTCCATCTGCGCCCCCTGGTCAGCTCCTCAATGGACCCACTCCAGTTTGCATACCAGCCTGGCATCAGTGTGGATGATGCCATCATCTACCTGCTCCACACTTCACTCTTCCACCTGGAGAAGGCGGGGGCACGGTGAGGATCATGTTCTTTGATTTCTCAAGTGCTTTCAACACCATCCAGCCCGCCTTATTGGGAGACAAGCTGGAGCAGGCGGGAGTGGCCCACCACCTCATCACATGGATTCACAACTACCTCACAAACTGGCCACAGTACGTGAGAACACAGGACTGTGTGTCTGACGTGCTCCTCTGCAGCACGGGAGCGCCGCAGGGAACTGTGCTGGCTCCCTTCCTGTTCACCCTCTACACCTCGGACTACAAATACAATTCCACAACCTGTCACCTGCAGAAGTTCTCTGATGACTCTGCGATTGTCGGCCTCATCACTGACGATGACGATCGGGAGTACAGAGGGGTTACGCAGGGGTTCGTGGACTGGTGTCAGCAGAACCGCCTCCAAATCAACGCTGGGAAATCCAAAGAGCTGGTGGTGGATTTCCGCAAGCGTCGGCACTCTCCACCTGCACCAGTGAATATCCAGGGAACAGACGTTGAGAGGGTCTCAACTTACAAGTACCTGGGTGTTCATCTGAACAATAAACTGGACTGGAGCGACAACACAGACACTCTCTATAGGAAGGGTCAGAGCAGACTCTTCCTACTCAGGCGGCTGAGGTCCTTTGGCGTTCGGGGAACACTCCTCAGGAACTTCTATGACTCGGTGGTTTCATCAGTCATCTTCTATGGAGTGGTCTCCTGGGCAGGAGGCATCTCGGGCCGAGACAAAAAGAGACTGGACAAACTGGTGAGGAGGGCCAGCTCTGTCCTGGGCTGCTCCCTGGACTCTGTGGACTCAGTGGGGGGCAGAAGGATGACGGCAAAACTGTCATCAATGCTGGACAAACCAGCCCACCCATTCAATGACACTCTGAGAACACTTTACAGCTCCTTCAGTGATAGACTTTTACACCCTCGCTGTACCAAAGAGAGATTTCGCCGCTCCTTCCTGCCTACTGCTGTCAGACTTTTTAACAAGAACATTGGGTCAGGCCTACAAACAGGAGGGCATTAGTGCAATTGTGCAGTCCTAGAATGCAATATACACTACTACTGTACTTTCAGCCAAGGGTGTACTTTAACATCGACCAATGATGTATTTTGTTTACCATTACAGTATTCTTATTACAATACTTCTATCACTGTAGTATTTCTACCACTGCAGGATGTTCACTATTACAGTACTTTTGTCATTGCAGTACTTTTATAATTACGGTATTTCCTATCATTGCGGTACTTTTACTATTACAATACTTCATCATTGCAGTATTTTTCCATCGTTGCAGTACTTCTACCATTATAGTATTTTTATCATTGCAGTATATTTTATCATTGCAGTACTTTTACCATTACAGTACTTTTATCATTGCAGTATTTTCTATCATTGCAGTACTTTCCTGTCATTTCAGTACTCTCACCATTACAGTACTTTTATCAGTGTAATATCTTTATCATTGCAGTATTTTCAATCATTCAGTAGTTTTTATCATTACAGTGTTTCCCCCTCTGTATAATGGACAGGCATTAGGAGTGTTTCCTTACACTTAGATACGTTTATACTGTGTATATTTGCATGCTTTTTATGAATGTCTGCTGCTAATGTTACACATTAACGGCTACATTACGCCGCCGACTCTGTGTGATCTATATCTTTGCTGCTGTAACACTTCAAATTTCCCCATTGTGGGACTAATAAAGGACATCTTTATCTTTTATCTTTATCTTTATTTCATTGTTAGTATAACTTGTACAAACTGATTTAACTATAGAATAAAATGCATCAGATAGTCTCATAACAGTGCAAAACGATTGAAAATGTTTAACTCTTGCTAGCTAGTTAGCTGTTATTCCCATTTGACCCTCATAATTTGGCAAATACACTGATGAGGGTGAAAACTAAAAAAAAAGCTAAATATGTTTTAATGATACATTTATATGCATTGTTCTGTGCACTGATATCAGCATTAAAACTGGAAAAAAAAGCTAAATAAGTTTTGATGATATATATAGCTATATATATATAGCTATATATATATATATATATATATATATATATATATATATATATATATATATATACCAGCAGTCGACAAGGACTCAATTTGTGCAGTTCTCTGCTCATCAAAAGAGGCCATAATACTAAATGGCAACATTTCCACACCAAATCAATCTGTGTGGACGGATCTGAGTGAAGAGCTGGGGAAAAAGGTGACTCTCAAAGGCTCTGTACACCTTTGTTAAATCAAACAGACACAACGTCTGGTCAGCTTTGGGCTTCAGTCAACTTGAAACAGATGCTGAAACTAGTGACACTGGCTCTGAATTAGATCCCCTTTTTCCTCAACGATCATTTCTGCTTCAAATGCCTTTTGATAAATGGAAGGAATTTATTCCAGAAAAGGCTACATACAAAGACAAGTATTGCCAAACCCAAAAGAGAAGCTATACAATTTTGAAGCCTGGCACCTGGAGCCACATTATCAATGAGGAAATCTGGAAAGCAGTAAAAATTCCTTGTACATTTGTTTTTAAAAGAGCCAAGGTCTATCCATTAGCCATAAATAATTATATTGAAATTAGAGGAGACTGCAAGGAATGTCATGGCCATCTTGACATCAAGAGAGCCTGAACTCGACAGTCCAATGATGCTCAACTGTTACATCAAGAATATTGATGACTCCCAGCACACTGGCAGCTCAAAGCGATTCCTGTCTGGGCAGTTGCGTTTGAAGATAGCCAAGGAACTTGTTGAGGGCAGGATGGAACCATATGTATGGCGGGCATCGCAGGCAACAACACTAATGGACTTCGGAGATCCTGAGGCAAGCCACCTCCCAAATTTGGCCACCCTGCGCAAGGCAAAACAAGAGAGAAATGACTTGGCATTAGGTGATAAAAATCCAATTTTGTCGTTGCAGCTGTTAAAGTACAGTACACCTCACAGTGGGAGCATCAAAGACATTGGACTTGACAAATTCTTCTGTCATTGCTGGAGTCAAACACAACTGCATGCGTACAAGACATTGTCAAAAAAAACTAATTCAACTGTATGCTTAGATGCTACTGGCTCAGGAGTTAAGAAGCTGGTGAGACCGAATGGCTCGTCCGGCCACATCTTCCTTTATCAGGGTGTTCTGACGGGAAATAACAGCTGTAGTGTCCCAGTGGTGCAGATGTCATCAGAGAAGCGCTATCACAGGGTGGCTAAAAGAATGGATCCATGCAGGTGCACCGGTCCCAAAAGAAGCTGTAAGTGATTTCTCTCTCGCAATTCTTGGATCTCTGGTCAAAGCTTTTACCCCACATCCCGATTTGAAGAGCTACATTAATGAGTGCTTTAAGGTCTTGCTTTGGAATTAGCATGCAAACCTGCCGCCATGCTTTGTCAGGGTAGATGTTGCACACTGCATCAAAATGATCTGCCAGTGGGACTGCCTGAAAAATAAAAGACATCGTGTTAAAGATTTTTATGTGAGATCATTAGCACAACTACTCAAGTCACAATGTGTGGAACATTCAACAGAACTTCTACGTGCCATCACTACTGTGGCACTGAGTGAGTCCAAAGGTAATGACAGTTCTGGAACCCCTCTCCCATCAGAAAAGTGCAAGAAATACCTAAAAACACAAATTGCACAAGAAGACTGTATCACCATGCCAGACACAGAGGTTCAGGCACAGGAACCCATCGAGGCGCATCAACAGATCCACACTAATGCTCGACAGTGGGTGACTGAATTATGCGAGGAGAGCAGGTCACTTGCCATGGCTGAGGGTGACAGGGATAACATCCACTTCCTCCCTGAGATTATTCCCCACATCATCAGACTGGGAAGTTACTTACCACTCTGGACAGGAGTAATGGTCCCTCTCTTCCAAAGCACCACCATCACTGCAAGTTCGGCAGCTGTTGAAGCAGAGTTCAAAAACATAAAAAATGGGCTTTTCAAGCATGAAAGCCTTCCCATTCGTGTTGACCGGTTTGTTGCTCGTCATCTTGCCTTCATTGAGGGAAACATGCGGATTTCTGCTGCAAAACAAAAAAGTGAAAAGGCTGATGTAGGAAAAGTGGGGAAAAAAATATAAAAAATGATGCTGACCTTGGTGATGAATCTGATGCTGCTGCAAACAATCTTCATATTACAGAAGTTGAGAACTGGAGAGGCTTAGTAGTTCCACCCAAAAAAAAGGAAGATGAGTTCATATCTCTCTCCTTGTCCTGAGTGGCTGCATGTGGATTCATCCATGGAACGTAAAAAAGTCAAGGTGCAATTGTTGAAAAATGGAAACCAACAACAGCCTGTTAAACTTTCCAAATTGAAAGTCGCTGTGCTCAACACTTGTGCATTTGATGCCATGTTTTAGTGTCTTTCTTGCTCTTATTGTGACAGCTTTTCATTTGAAAAGGCTGTAAGCAGCAAGACCTGTGACAATCCATTCCTCCACTTGGTAAAAACCATCGCAACACGAGGTGTGACACAACACGTGTATTCCAAGAGGGCAGAACTCCTGAAAGCCTGTCCACCTAACCTCTGGTGGTCTCCAAATAGATGCACAATGCCACATCTCGACAGTGATTGAAAGAGCCATGAGGAATCTTCCAAGTGTATACTTGAAAAAACAATGTTCCTCACCGTACTGCAGCCTAAGCACTCAAGTCATAAGGGAAGTTCCGCTTGTGTGTACCAACATTGCTGTCCTGCAGACCTGTGGCATGACTCATCTTCAGACTACTGCTGAAGAAGGACTGAGCCTTCCTGACTCTACTTGCCTCCGACCAATCCAAAATGCATCTCAGTGTCCATCTACATTTAAAAAGCAAGACAACAGTACAGGAAAGGCTCTGTGTTCGGCGAATGTTTCCCACAGCTACAGTCTGGGAGAATGTTTGTGGATTGACACCGACCTCGGTACGAGTTGGACAGAAGTTGCCCTGCTTGAAATTCCCTCCAGTCTGGTGCTGCAAGAGAATATGTTTACTTTGAGAGCAGTCATAGCATTTCAAAGAGGCTTGACCCAGGATTCTCTTGGACATTATGTGGCATACTGCAGGAGGGCTGCTTTTGCCTGGGAGATGTACAATGACCTGGAAAGTGGAGTGAAAGCAGCATCTGAAAAGACAAAGATCTTCCCACATGCTTTGTTCTTCACAAAGCAGTGATTGCTTAATTGTTGCAATGTAAATAGTTTGGTGTTTTGTTTGTTGCTGTTTTTTTTACACATAAAGCTATTGTTTCAACCCAAGCTTTCTGTGCAGGCTCTCATCAATTACACATGGACTGTTTTTATATTAATTCAGTTGTTCTCAAATGAGGGAATGCTACATCGAGGGGTGTGTTTATGTTGTTTTTATTTCAAAATAGTTCAACGGATATGTTTCGACCTCACGTCTGCTATAATTTAAGAAATAATCACAAAGCTTTAATGACTACTGATGAAATAAACAAGTGAGCAGCAGAACAATATATTAAAAGAAATAAGATCGAATTTAAAGTAATTTACAGCAGTGAAAACAGGAAGATTTTAAGATTACTGTATTCTAGCAAAAAAAGCTACAACAGTGAGTGGAACATGTTTACCTGAAGTTCGTCCGGCAACAGTTGCTTTCCAGGATCATGAAGAATGTAAAATGCGCAAAAACATACAAAACATCGGTTCAATCCAGTGTTGGAATTTAACTTTAAATCAATGTTAGAATTTAATCTTAAACCAATGTACACTCAAATTAGTAATCTGACTCCAATTTGCGACTTTACCCAACTCTCACTCATCCAACAATATGCGCGCTCGTTCTGCAATAGAAAGGTATCAGGAAGCCGGCATTTTCACGCACGAGTGGATTTATTCCCAATACACAGATTTACTACATAATCGCCTGGGTCTCGGATCCCTCTCAATACAACTCTACCCCTCTCTTCCACCAACCGAACAGAACTGAACTTTTCCGAGTTGCCCAGTAGTGACTATACAATATGTAAATGACACAAAGACAAAGGCATCCTGGCATGATTCTATTGGCTATGTGTATCCTGCAGTTAACTTTAGCTTGCTCTTATTGGTCTTTCTTCCCGCCGAATCCCGTGGCTCCTCCTGCGTGTGATCTTTTGATGGCTGCTCCTTCCCCCACTGCTCCCGGAGTCATCTCGTCTCGCTCAGCACCGTCTACTTCTAAAACATTTCATTCTTGCACAACCCCCGCAACCAGTTTCGCTCCACCAGTCACACTCTCAGCATTTTACAGTATCACATTTTCATACACTGGATGCAGCAACATCTAATGAACTATGTTAAGTTCAAACTCTTATATTGCTTTAATAGTCAAATGTATGAATTCCTTTAAGTGTAACCGAAGTTTGGACCATGCTAATGACAAGACCCTCAGGAGAGGAATGCAGGAAGATTGGATCAAGGCTGCAACAAAGGAGGTGTGAACGAGACACATCTGAAACAATGGACTTCCATCACAAAAGTGGCTCCTAGCAGTCTACCCTTTGTTCTGTTTAGATTGACTGCCATGATTACATTATCCTTTAATCCCTCTCATGACCTCAGACACCTGAGGTCATCACTTGAACACCTTATTTTATTGTTGCACACGCTGGTCTATGTGGCCAGGGCGAGACGTGAATGGAGTGAGACTTCCGGCAGTGACCCATCCAATAATGTCGACATTACACAGCTGTTCCAGTTGGCCGTCCACAAGGGCGTGCACCTTCCAGTGGCAGACATCAGGCGAAATAGTCCATCAATGAAAAAATGCTAATCGGTCTAAGTAGAACACATTTTGTACCTAATTTTGCACGACATCAGAAAAGGAAAATATGGGATTGGATTAAGGAGCGTGACTAAAAATTGTTGTACTTGCAGGTTTAGGAGGACAAGAGAGATAAAAATATTAAAAAAGAGGAAGCAGCTAAGGTAGCCACCGACGCACGCGGCTCCCATTGGACCTGCTCCTTCCAGTTCTGCTGCTTCTGAGCAAGGTTCGGGTGACGCAGCGCCACAGCAGACTGGCGTCCAAAGCAGGCCGGTCAACGAGGTCGGGACCGCGGTAACAGAGGTACGGGTGGTTATGGACAGGGATTGTGAGTGGGGTGTGCTCTGGCTGCGGGTTGTGGGGTCACTGGGTGATGAGCTGTCCATGCCGAGCCACTTTCTGGAATGTGCCATCCTCCGGTGCCATATCTGTCACAAAGAGCTCCACCAGCGCAGGGGGCGCCACCGTTACCCACTCCCAACGCACTTGACACAAACCCGCTCGTACCCCATTCCATGACAGGGGGCCGCGGAGCTTCAGCGTTCGAGGACTAGCAGGCCCTAGCATTCCGGGGACGGTGGATGGACAAGTTTTCGATGGTGCTGGATATTGGGGCGAGCTATGAGCTCCTTCCGCAACCCCCACTGAGCCATGTGGACTCTCAAGATTGCCTGAGTCACTGCCATTGACTGAATGAACACTGGAATTCGAGTGGCATTCCCGGATGGGACTGAACTTGACTGTGCACATCCGTCGGAGGGAGCATATGTCGTGCTCTCTTCCTTCCCAGTGGCTAAACTGATCTGAAACATTTGAGGGCAGCTCTGAAACCTGGTTCCCATCCTCCCGCGGTGGGTATGCCCTGTTCCTGCTCTGGTCTGAGTGGTTTAGCAACCGCCACCCTTTCAATTCACCAATTGACATATCACATTGTACATGTGATCACAAACATGATTTGGTTTATCAAAAATGCACTCATCCAAATTTAGTCATGAGTGTATCTTGCGTTAGAATTATATATTTGTTATGTCTACCGGCGTTGCCTCGCACACGTGCCTTGTCCCTGAGCAGCGGAAATGGTATGAATTGTTTACTTTCGCCGAGCCACAAATCGCATTGAATATTGATGCGCGTCATCATACTAGAGATCTAGACCCCATAGTTGTTGAATACTCCGCGTCACAATCGGGAGATCATATTTCAGCACCAACTACAAATTCTTTGGTTTGGGGAACATTACTAAATTTCAAAATTTCCAGGGAAGGGTCGCTCGGAAATGGTAGTTCTGTGTGTGTCTCTGCTAGAGGTGTTGTGGACCCAGGGCCCGACTGATTTGGGGCTCGGCTCCACAGCTCCGCGATTGTTTTTACTGTCTCTACCCCCTCCCCCAGTTGACAGAATCAGTGTGGGCACAGCCTGTAGGTGGATTGAGCCAATCATGAGACAATAGGAGGTGAAGACTGCAGCGGTCTTGGAGCTGTCTATGTCTTGTAGAGCACCTTTTCTTCCCGTAAAAAAGAAAAAAAAAATAGAGGTTTAATTCGGTATCTGCGTTATTATAGTTTTGGGATTTTTTATTTTAAGCATAAATGGTTACTATTTCATTTGGGTTGCTTTAAAATTTGTCAATTAACAGTCAAAATTGGAGCGTTAGCTCGAGGCTTAATTTGTAATCTCGGAACACAGTTAGATATTTGAACTCAGTGAACTCAGCATCACTGGAGTCGGACATCACTCCGTACATCAACCTCCGGGTACTTTCCCGGAGGTGGACTCAATCTCGCTGGAAAGAACAGTTTAGAGTTCTGGCTAGAACCTCACACGCCATCCAATTGGGAACTACAGAACAAACGTGGTACCATAACTCATAGTTGCGCCCGGCCCCAGTATTTGTGCCCGCCAAGGTTGAGCTTAGAGGTTGACCGCCCGGACGGGCAGGTCAAGAGAGGGAATGTGTAGATGGCATGAATTGGATCAAAGTCAGACACTTTCGAGTCTGAACAAAGACGATGACGATGCAACTGTTTAACTTATTGACTATTTTGCTTGCTGGCGTGTGCTTTGTGTGGACGATGTTGGCGTTTGAACATAGGATGGGGGATGACAGAAGTGATGGAGCGAAAGGAGCATGTAATGGAATGGTATGGTATGGAGCAGAGCGAGATGATGGTAAGACGCTGACACAGACACAACAACTACTGCTAAATCTGAAATGTAAACAACCGACACAGGTGAACACTTGGGTGACAATTTTTAATTGGACACACCCATGGAATGATGTGGGAATAAAAAAGAAAGAGCCTATTTTTGACACCCAAGTTGCAAAACAAAAGTTCACCTGCCTAAAAGTTAAATGGGACTGGTCCTGGGATTGGAAATCTCCAGGAGTCATGGTGTAATGAAAATGTGTCTTTGCCAGTAGGAATCCCTCTCGCTCGTGATGATGTTTGGCTGTGGTGTGGAGAGAAAGTGCTGTACGATAGGCTTCCCACCAATGCCTCAGGTAAGTGCGCCCTGGTAACGCTGATCATGCCAGTTAGTGTGACAGCCTTAGATCTGGCCAAAATGAAGTTGGAAGGTGTTGGACAATGGGGAAGAATCCCCTTCCTGAACAGGAAGAGAAGGGACATGCACGAATGGTTGAATGCAGGAGATCCCACGTATATAGATGCAATTGGAGTTCCAAGAGGGGTCCCTGACGAGTATAAATTGGTGGATCAAATTGCGGCAGGATGGGAGAGTATTTTCCTGTTTGTTACGGTAAACAAAAATGTGGACCGGATTAATTATGTTCATTATAATGTCCAACGATTGGCGAACTTCACCACCTCGGCACTCCAGGCAGTGCATGAGCAATTGGCTGCCACATCTCTGATGGCATTCCAAAATAGAATGGGCTTAGATATGGTGTTAGCTGAAAGAGGAGGAGTGTGTGGTATTTTTGGGGATCAGTGTTGTACTCTGATTCCCAACAATACATCTCCTGACGGTCGCCTTACCAAGGCATTGGAGGGTCTGCGCACGTTAAGTGACAAAATGAAGGAGCACTCAGGTGTGGACACCAGTTGGTACTCTGACTGGTTAAACATCTTTGGCAAATATAAAAGCTTGATTGCATCAGTACTGATTTCTATTGCTGTGTTTGCCGCTATTATGGTGTTATGTGGAGGTTGTTGTATTCCATGTATCAGATCATTAACTGTTAAGACAATTGAACGCACGTTGGGGCCGCTCCCTCCTGGTGGCCAGTACATGATGATCCCTCAGAAGGACCCCCAGGAGGGGGGGACAGCTGTGGCCCTACGGGAGTCCGGGATGTGAGTATGTGTAGATGGCCTCAGCGACCTGAGGCCATGAGGAGGGAATTAAATTTTCTACGGATTTTCTACTAGAATTACATTTTCTATTGATTTTTAAGTTTGACTAATTTTCTATTGATTTTTAATTTTTACTAATTTTCTATTGAGCTTTACCTCACCTTCTATTGATTTGTAAGTTGTTACTAATTTTTCATTGTTCGGTTTTTAGCTCGTGTGTAACAATAAAATAAGGGGTTCGAGTGATGACCTCAGTTGTCTGAGGTCATGAGAGGGAATAAAGGAGTGGAAGAGTTTAAACCTGGCTAGTTTTATTCGATGTCCTGCATCTTGTGTCACTGTTATTCTGTGGAATGCTGAGTGTGTGGCTGGTGAAGCTGAACAAAGAAAGTGAAAGAATGTGAAGGTTTGGGAGGTTTTAGGTTGGTGCCTGGCGCAGACAGACACCTCGAGCGGGAAGGGGTCGACAAGAAACTGGACCCTTCAACCACAAGCAGGAGGAGCCACCACTTGAAGAAAGACCAATAAGAGCAGGCTAAAGTTAACTGCAGGATACACATAGCCAATAGAATCATGCCAGGATGCCTTTGTCTCTGTGCCATTTGCATATTGTATAGGATGAATCATTACTGGGCAACTCGGGTAGTACATTCGCTGGTGGCAAGAGAGGTGTAGAGTTGTATTGAGAGGGACCCGAGACCCAGGTGCCATATAGAAAGTCTGTGTATTGGGAATAAACCCACTTGTGCGTGAAAATGCCGGCTTCCTGATACCTTTCTATTGCAGAACGAGCGCGCATATTGTTGGATGAGTGAGAGTTGGGTAAGGTCGCGAATTGGAGTCAGATTACTAATTTGAGTTTACATTGGGTTAAAATTAAATTCTAACATTGATATAAAGCTAAATTCCAACACATCCTATGTACTGTAAGGGCTTGCCGGTGTCCTCAATCAATTTTCTGTGTTTCTTTCCTGAGGCCCGTCCCTTAAACATTCACTCAAACCACATATGCATACAAACACTTTTTCTTTCACACTTTCATTCACCAAAAAGATACTTTCCAATTCCGCACAGAGACCCCTCCCTTGGCATGTCCGCCTTGATTCCACTGAGATTTGTGCTGGCAGATCCATAATTTTGCCTCAATTTAGCCAGCATATGCCAAAATTTACAACTGTGGGTCTCTTGATTTTCCCATTCACTCCCCATGATGTCTTTTCTCCTGGACGTAGCTGACGAAACTGCACCTGTGACATCAAACAGCTCAGAGATGCGGATGTTAGCAGTCTGGTATTTATGGAATGCTGTCATGTCCTTTAAAATTGTCATGTCAGGGTTCGCGTTGTACCGTCATAAAACATCTCTTGCACCTTTGTCACATTTAATACACATCAGTTAATAAATCATCTACAAAAATATTTAGTCCCACTTTATATTTGGTAAACCAATCTCCAATTGCTAGATATTCCCCGTTCCAAAGATTTTCTTTCAACATGTTCATAAAATACTTCACTGAAAACTTATCCCAAAACCATAATCCCTTTGCTTAAAAATTTAAATTTTAATAAGATTGTCGCTGCCCTGCTGTTCCCCAGGCGTCCCCTGCACGTTTCAGTGTCTAACTTGTGTTCTTATTCCCTGCTAATTTGTATTTATTGTTAGGTTGAATATATATATATATTTTATCCCGCACCTTACTCCACTAGCACTGCAAAAGAATTGCTCTACAGTGCGACCCATGCTCGACCACATGAGAAGACCCCCAGAGAGCGAACGCCTGAAGACTGGATTCCATTGCTGCAACATCAAAGGAGGGGTGCTGTGACACACCTCCGAAACAAAAGGACTGAGTGCCACAGCAACAAAAGGCATATATGCCTCTTCAATCAGCAAATGACTGCCATTGATGTCTGTCTCTTCTCCTGTGTCTGAAATGTTAACATGCCTCCCGCCGGTGCTCCCCCCTTGGGTGATTAAAAATGTCTTATCTTCAAACTTCTTTCAAGCAACCAGTCTCCTGGCTCCACTAGTCTCGCACCCTGCTGGTAGACCAAAAGGTCCTCCCCCCTCTAAATTCATGCCTGTCTTTTGTTTTTCTAACACTTTTCACATGTAGTCAGCTAAAGTTGCTTCATCATCTATTTCCCATTTTGTTCTCAAATTTGAGGTATTCTGCAAGGCCTACGAAACAATGTTCTACAACGTCTCAGTCCCAAACACAATGAAACAAAACACACCGCAACTCTCTGTATATAACTCAAATGAACTCACATAAACACATTTACAGTAGATACCAGAAAAACAACAGAACAGCAACAGTCTCATGCTGAATCAAAGGCCCGAATATTCATCTTCAAGCGAGGTTTAAAAGTGGACAGAGAGGCGACTCACATAACATTCAATGGAAAGTCACAGTGCTTGTCGTTTTTTACAAACATTTTTACTAATTTCCATACACTGTGTCCACTGCCTCCTGTCTATCTCGAATATGTGCCAACATTCTGCTTTCTTTTTCTGTAACTGCCGCGCTAACTTCGACATGTCCCTTGTTCCGGGTTCTCCGCAAAACAATTCATCCTTTTTAATTTCAGAAATAACTTCTGACTCCGTTCTTTCACCTTCTTATCAAATTATCATCTTTTTTTTTGTTTTGTTTTCCGTGTCATTTCCATTTGTGCATTTCATTCCAGTTACTAATTACAGTTACCTTAATAGAAAGACCATCAACTCAAGTATGAAACATAAAATATGTATTTCTTCAATTCATCCTTACAGCAGAACCTAATTCTTATCCTTATTCATTTGTTCAAGTCACACCTTCTTCACTCACCAAACTCTGTCATTCTCAATACTGCCTGTTTCATCATCCTCCTTTCTATGGAACATTAATTGTTCCTTTCTCTTTTCTACACATTCTCCATCTTCCTTTTCACATTGCTTTTCTTTTCTACACATACTCTGTTTCTTTCTTTCTTTTTTCTTATTTCATCTCTCCTTCATGTCTTTCTTCTCTCTTTTTATGTTTCATTTTTATTAATTTATTCTTAATCTCCGTGCCACACCCGAGATCCGAGACCACTATCATACTTCCTCTCCTCCGCCATCTTAAAATCAAAATCCACTCGTGCGAGTCCCAACCATTTTTACGCAGAACATTTTAGCCTTCACATTCACACAGCTTCCACACAGACACGTAAATCCCAGATTTTAATCGTATCGTAACCACGAATAGTTCCAAACTATTCTAGTAGGTAAATCCCAGATTATACTCTAATATGGTCCACACTTACACTTATTTATTTATATATTTATTTAACCATATATATTTTAACGCCGTTCCGCTCCTGCTTCCTCTTATAATCTAGCGTTGCCAATGTGCAGAATTCGAAAAGGATCTGCTTACCTTATGTCACTGTGGGCCCAAGAGGAAGGACGGTCGGATGTGCGGCTCCTTTATCCTTTATCAGGTCGTCACCTGGTGTGGACGTGGGTCCCAGACCCGAGTCCCCGACTCTTGTGGTTTTTTCTGAAGCCCCAGACTTCTTTTTCTTCTCTTGAAGTCCCTGACTTCTCTTTCTTTTCTTTTTCTTCTCTTGGAGTCCCTGACTTCTTTTACCTCCCTTGCCTCACGTCGGGGTCACCATAAATTGTTGGAATTTAGCTTTAAATCAATGTTAGAATTTAATCTTAAACCAATGTAAACTCAAATTAGTAATCTGACTCCAATTTGCGACTTTACCCAACTCTCACTCATCCAACAATATGCACGCTCGTTCTGCAATAGAAAGGTATCAGGAAGCCGGCGTTTTCACGCACGAGTGGATTTATTCCCAATACACAGACTACATATTCGCCTGGGTCTCGGATCCCTCTCAATACAACTCTACCCCTCTTTTGCCATCAACAGAACCGAACTGAACTTTTTCCGAGTTGCCCAGTAGTGACTATACAATATGTAAATGACACAAAGACAAAAGCATCCTGGCATGATTCTATTGGCTATGTGTATCCTGCAGTTAACTTTAGCTTGCTCTTATTGGTCTTTCTTCTCCCGCCGAATCCCGTGGCTCCTCCTGCGTGCGATCCCCCGATGGCCGCTCCTTCATCCACTGCTCCCGGAGTCATCTCGTCTCGCTCAGCGCCGTCTGCTTCTAAAACATTCCATTCTTGCACAACCCCCGCAACCAGTTTCGCTCCACCAGTCACACTCTCAGCATTTTACAGTATCACATTTTCATACACTGGATGCAGCAACATCTAATGAACTATGTTAAGATCAAACTCTTATATTCCTTTAATAGCGCAAAGGATTATTGGCTGCCCTCTCCCCTCACTGTCGGACATCTACACCGCCCGGTGCCTCAGAAGGGCTCTCAACATCGTCAAAGACAATACCCACCCAAACTCACACCTGTTCGACCTGATGCCCTATGGCAGGCGCTACAGATGCATCAAATCGAGGACCAATAGACTGAGAAACAGTTTCTTACCGAGAGCCATCTCCATTCTGAACTCTCACACACACACGAGAACACCCTTACCTTGCAGAACAGCATTGTGATGTGTTTTTATATACCCTATTCAGTACTAAATTCCATTGCACTCTCTTATTTATTTATCTAATTTATATATTTGTCTGTATTATTGTTGTATTGCACTGGAGAGGGGAGCCCTCTAATCTCGTTGCACACTTGAGTACAATGACAATAAAGGGATTTCTAATTCTAGTCAAATGAAAATGAAATCCTTTAAGTGTAACCGAAGTTTGGACCATGCTAATGACAAGACCCTCAGGAGAGGAATGCAGGAAGATTGGATCAAGGCTGCAACAAAGGTGGTGTGAACGAGACCCCTCTGAAACAATGGACTTCCATGCCGGGATCACAAAAGTGGCTCCTAGCAGTCTACCCTTTGCTCTGTTTAGATTGACTGCCATGATTACATTATCCTTTACGCTCTAGAATGGTTTAGATGCAATATGACTGGCAGAACCTTATGTATTCGCCCAGTTTGCACTGAGTCCCGCTCTGCCCCGTTGCCGTACGGTGTCCCACAAGGGTCCGTTTTGGGGCCCTTGCTGTTTTCGTAATACTTGCTGGCCCTAGGTTCCATCCTACGAAAACATGGAATTTCCTTCCATTGTTATGCAGATGACAGTCAGATCTTTGTCCCGCTGAGCAAAAAAGACGCTTTCTCCTTGAAACCACTTAGACAATATCAACATCTGGATGTCACTTAACTTCCTGAATTTGAATGAAAAGAAGACAGAGGTTATGGTGTTCGGTCCCTGTGGCCCTTATACTCTCAATCCTGTTTACCTCGGCCCCCTGACATTGTCAGAAGCCAACAGTCTCAAACTTGGGTTTTAAACTGGACAGTGATTTTAAATTACATCAGCAGATCAGTGCTGTTGTTCGATCCAGCTTCTTTCATCTTAGGCAGCTGGCTAAACTGAAGCCCTTTCATTCCCAACAGCACTTAGAAGCAGTAATCCATGCATTCATTACATCTAGGCTAGATTATTGCAATGCACTTTCCTTTGGAGTCACCCAGTCCTCGCTCAAGCGCCTCCAACTCGTCCAAAATGCTGACGGTCGCCTTTTAACTGGCGCTCGGAAGACAGATAACATCACCCCAATCTTAGACTCTCTTCACTGGCTCCCGGTGCACTTTAGAGTTCACTTCAAGATACTTCTGTTCGTCTTCAAAGCTTTAAATGACCTCGCCCCATCGTACCCCTCTGAGCTCCTCCACCCCTACGCACCTTCCCGCTGCCTCAGGTCTGCTGAACAAATGTTGCTGGAGGTGCCGAGGACTAAGCGGAGCCTCAGGGTGGATCGCGCCTTTTCTGTTGCCCGTCCTTCCCTATTGAATGAGCTTCCATTAAATGTTAGGCAAGCCCCCTCTCTGTCCATTTTTAAAACCCGTTTGAAGACACATTTCTATTCTTTAGCTTTCGACTCAACATGAGACCCATCAATGTTCTGCTCTTCTTCTGGTATCTATTGTAAATGTGTTTTAATATGTGTTCTTTTTACCTGCAAATTTTTATTACACCATATGGAAAGCGCTTTGTTATAGCTCCATCTGTTGTGAAATGCGCTATAAAAATTATATTGTATTGTATTGTATCATTAGGGATGTAAAGATTCATCGAAAAGCAATTTAATATCAATATAAACGGCTCAAAAGATGCATCGATATAAAAAAATAAAAGAATTGATTCGCAACGTCATGTTACCAAAGCCGTTCTCTCGTGTTTGTGCTAAAAACGAGCTGCATACGCATAATGACTTTGTAATATCTTATCTAATATCTTAGATATTAATTAATATATGCACACATGACAGCTTGCTTTGAGTCGGCTTTTTAACGCAGGAGACTAAACATCTTACAACAAGTCTGACGGACAATTCGTTGTTTCTGCCTCTACTAGACTTTCATAACTCTGGCAAATATAAACCTAGTACCCTCTATTGGTAACAATCCCTTCCTTATTGAATCTTAACTATACTATTATCAGTTAAACTCTAGATATATGCATGTGTAAGCATGTTTAGCGATGTAGTTGTAATGTAGTAATGTAGTTGTAGTAACAAAAGACCACTCAACATAAAACTCCAATCAAGGTGAATCAAGTTAAACTCTCCCACTCTAGTGTCAACTACAGAACAGTCTCTCCTCCATTTTTTTGCTGGCATATATTTTACTTCACAAAATCTGTCGTATTGGCAGGTGGTTTCTTGTTCCGTTGAGATTGATGCAACTCCTTAATTTCAGAATTTCTGGCCACTCTGCTCTCTTCCTCTTGCTGCACCAAAGGCACAACCTCGTCCTCCACTTTTGAGGTACTCGCCTCTTCTCTCTGCGTGCAGGTTATTGACGCTGGCAAAACACAGTCCTCCTCACACGTCGAGTCTCGTAGTAGAACTGACTCATTCCTGGTTCTGTTGAACAGTTGATCTAAATGCCTCCTAATTATCTTCCCATTTCCCAGCAGCACTGTATACAACACAGGTCCTGTGGACTCCTTTATGAGTCCAAGTATCCATTTTGGACCTTCCCCATAATTTTTTTGTATCGACAGCATCTCCAGCAACAAAACTGCGTTCCTTGGCGTGTCTGTCATGATAAGCTTTTTGACTTGCTTGTTTCACTGCCACTCTCTGTTTCAAATAAGGGTGTATGAGATCAAGTGTACACCTCAACTTCCTTCCCATCATCATATCAGCAGGTGACAGTCCAGTTGCTGACTGGGGAGTGATGAGATAACTTAACAAAGCTCCGTTCATTTTTGTCTCCAGAGGATCTCTGGCACTTTTTTTCATGATTTCTTTGAAGATTTGTTCAGTTCTTTCCGCCAACCCGTTAGATGAGGGATGAAACGGTGCAGAAGTTATGTGGGTGATTCCATTTTGTGCCATAAACTCCTTGGCTTGTTCACTCACAAAACACTGGGCATTCTCAGGCACAATCATTTATGGAATACCATGTGTACTGAAACTCTCAAATAGTTTACTGTTGCTGATGATGTTGCTGAGTTGACAGGATAAACATCAAGCCACTTGGAATGTGCATGCACAATCACTCAAAACATTTTTCCCATAATCAATGTGAAGTCTCCTCCATGGCCTCTCGGGCCACTCTCAGGGATGGAGAGATGCACATGCAGATGCCTTTCTGTGTTCTCGGAATGTGGTGCATGATTTGTTATTTTCCACATCACTGTCCATTTGAGGCCACCACATATATCCTCTTGCCAGCCCTTTCATGCGGCTCATCTCGAGATGTGACTGATGTAACTGCTCCATCATGGAAGCTCTTCCCCTCTCTGGTACCACAATGTGGGCGCCCCAAAGTGTTCTTGAAGCAAAGCCAATGGGTTTCTCTTCTCATCACTCATTCGGTGAGCCAGTACTGCTCCCACTCCATATTGTTGATGCATTACAGGACAATAGCAAGTCTCTTTTTTAATCGTAGTGTACTAAAACTGCGAGACTGCAAACCTTCCGATTGCTTGAAAGCCTTTTTTTTTTTGCTGTGGGCCCCAAGACCACAATTCATCCTTCCTTAATAGATTGTGCATGGGTACCAACAACATAGACAAGTTCAACAGTCCCAAGTACGCCTTAAGCTCTGTCACAGAAGTGGTTGGGGGTGCCTCCTGTATTGCCTTCACCTTTGCTGGCAGTGGATGCAGCCCTGTCTTGTCCACTCTGTGTCCCAAAAACGTCATCTCGTTTTCCATAAAGTGGCACTCTCCATTTCAAACAAAGTCCTGCACTTCCCAGTCGCTTCAGAACTTGATCCAGTGTGTGCATGTGATCGTTGTCATCTTTTCCCGTCAGAATAATGTCATCCAAATATACTGCAACTTTTACGATTCCTTGCAGGACCCCTTCTATGGTACGCTGAAAAATGGCTGGACTGTAACTCACTCCAAAAGGTTACCTGGTGTAAACAGTCCCTTGTGAGTGTTAACCGTTGCATACTTTCTTGATTGTTCGTCCAGAACAATCTGTTGGTATGCGTGGCTCATGTCTAACTTCGAGTACTTCTCTCCTCTAGTTAAACAAGCTATGATGTCCTACATTCTGGGGATGGGGTACTGTTCAATGGCTGAGCATTTGTTTTCTGTTAGCTTATAGTCTCCTCAAATTCTTGCTCGTGAGTCTAGTTTGAGAACTGGTACAATGGGTGCTGCCCATTCAGAAAACTTAACTGGCTCAATGATTTTCTCCTGTAAAAGCCTCTCAAACTCCTGTTCTACTTTTCTTTTCATTGCAAAAGGAACTGATCTCGGCTTGTAAAAACTGTGTGGCATCGCTAGATACATGGATTTTAGCTGTGAAGCCCTTCAGCATCCCTAGCTCATCTTTAAATACGTATTCATGTTTAGACCGTATTTCTTGGAGAGGAGTTTCTCTGTCCTCTATCCTGTGGACCTCCTCCTGCCAGTCTGACATGAAGGCTTTGATCCACCCGCATCCCATTAGACTCGTCCCAGGACCTTTCACCACGACCACCACTAATATCTTGGGGATACCTTCATGTTCGACTTTCACTTTCGCTGCACTTTATGGCCACCAGATGTCTTGAGCTTTATCGAGCACTCGGCTAGCTTTGGCTTCTGAGTGTCGAACAGCTTGTAAAAAGTCCTCCTTGACAATATGGTGTGTCCACAGCCAGTGTCCACTTCAAAAATTACTTTTTTTGTCATTTACTATTAGCTCTTTTTTAATTGGCTCTTCTCGAGGGATGACAATCACTTCACGTTCATTTATGTTGTACATAGTCCTGTTATTCTCCTTAATGCAGTGCTTCTCAATTATATTCTGTCACGCCCCCGCCCCACTAAGAAGAAAATAATTCACACACCCCCACCATCCTCTCTCCGCCGCAACTATCAATAATAGCATTTTCGTTGCAAAACAAACCTACACCATAGAGATGTTTCTCCAACAACAAACCCTGGATCAGACCGGACATGAAAGCTCTCCTGAAGGAGAAAAAGAGGGCTTTTGTGTCAGGCGACAAGGAGGAGTTGAGGAGAGTGTAACGTCAACTGAGAAGGAGGATCAGAGAGTCCAACAGTATGCGGATGGAGGAACAACTGCAGCCGAATAATGCCAGGGATGTCTGGAGGGGCCTGAAGACCATCTCAGGCCACGGACAACCAGGTAAGACCCAGAAGGGGGGAGACCTTCAGTGGGCAAACGAGTTGAACCTATTTTTCAATAGGTTTGATCAAATGCCTGCCCCCGCTCCGTCTCCCCTGCTGCAGCCCCCACCAACCCCTCCTGCCGCTGCGAACGAGACTCCCCCCCCCCTCGCTCTCTCTTCTCTCCCCCTCTCTCACCTCTCTTCTCTCCCCTCTCTCTCTCTCCATAGGCTTCAGTTCCCAGCCACATCAGACAACCACCACTTCCTCCTGCTCAGTCTTGTTCCTCACAACATCTCAGGTAAAGAACCAGCTGAGGAAGATGAAGGCGAGGAAGGCAGCGGGTCCAGATGGGATTAGCTCCCAGCTCCTCAAATCCTGCGCAGACCAGCTGTGTGGAATCGTCCAGCACATGTTCAACCTGAGCCTGAAGCTGGGCAGAGTCCCAAAGCTGTGGAAAATACCCTGCCTAGTTCCGGTTCCAAACCCCTCCCCCCATCCGAAGGAGCTCAACAACTTCAGACCAGTGGCGCTGACGTCTCATCTGATGAAGACCCTGGAGAGACTGGTCCATGTCCGTCTGCGCCCCCTAGTGAGCTCGTCGATGGACCCACTCCAGTTCGCATACCAGCCTGGCATCAGTGTGGATGATGCCATCATCTACCTGCTCCACACTTCACTCTCCCACCTGGAGAAGGCGAGGAGCACTGTGAGGATCATGTTCTTTGATTTCTCCAGTGCTTTCAACACCATCCAGCCCATCCTATTTGGAGACAAGCTGAAGCAGGCGGGATTGGCCCACCACCTCATCACATGGATCCACGACTACCTCACAAACCGGCCACAGCACGTGAGAACACAGGACTCTGTGTCTGACTGCTCCTCTGCAGCACGGGAGTGCCGCAGGGAACTGTTCTGGCTCCCTTCCTGTTCACCCTCTACACCTTGGACAACAAATACAATTTCTCCACCTGTCACCAGCAGAAGTTCTCTGATGACTCTGCAATTGTCGGCCTCATCACTGACGGAGACGATCGGGAGTACAGAGGGGTTACTTAGGGTTTTGTGGACTGGTGTCAGCAGAACCGCCTCCAAATCAACGCTGGGAAATCCAAAGAGCTGGTGGTGGATTTCTGCAAGCGTCGGCACTCTCCACCTGCACCAGTGAATATCCAGGGAACAGACGTTGAGAGGGTCTCAACTTACAAGTACCTGGGTGTTCATCTGAACAATAAACTGGACTGGAGCGACAACACAGACGCTCTCTATAGGAACGATCAGAGCAGACTCTTCCTACTCAGGAGGCTGTGACACACTACTACTGTGCTTTATCCAATGCTGTACATAGATATTGACCAATTCTGTATTTCGTTTACCATTACAGTATTCTTATCATTACAGTACTTTTATCACTGCAGGATTTTCTATCATTGCAGTATTTTTTATCATTGCAGTACTTTTACCACTACAGTCCTTTTATCATTGCAGTATTTTCTATCATTGCAGTACTTCTACTATTACTGTACTTTTATTATTGCAGTATTTTCTATCTTTGCAGTATTTTTCTATTATTTCAGTACTCTTACCATTACATTACTTTTATCATTGCAGTATTTTTATCATTGCAGTATTTTCTATCATTCAGTATATATTTTTTTTATCATTGCAATGTTTTTATTAATTTCCCCTCTGTACCATGGACATATATTAGGAGTGTTTCCTTACACTTGTATATGTTGTGGGATGTAAGTATGTATATACATGGAGATCTGTGTATATACGTATATACTGAGTATGGAAACTGTGTCCATAAACAAGACCATACGGACCTTCCCAAACGCGAAACCCTGGATGTCCAGCCAGGTTCGCTCTCTCCTCAAGGCCCGTGACACTGCCTTCAGGTCAGGCGACAGAGCCTTGTACAGTGTGGCTCGTGCTGACCTGAAAAAAGGCATTAAGCTAGCCAAGACGGACTACAAGAGGAGGCTGGAGTCCCACCTTGTCAGCAACAGACCACGGGAGGTGTGGAAGGGTCTACAGAGCGTCACCAAATACCGAGGCGGCAGCATGACATCTGTAGACCCGAGTGCGGCGCTGGCAGAGGAGCTAAACTGCTTCTTTGCTCGCTTTGACTCACCCAACCGTCACACCTCCGCACTCCATGCCTCAACTCCCCCTCACTCACCATAGAGGAACACAATGTGAGGTGTGCGCTCCTGGCTATTAACCCCAGGAAAGCTACTGGACCCGACGGAATACCAGGCAAGGTCCACAGAGCATGTGCCCACCAACAATCACATGTTTTTTGCAGGATCTTCAATCGCTCCCTGTCTCAAGCAGTCATCCCCTCCTGCTTGAAAACATCCACCATTATTCCTGTCCCCAAAACATCACCCGCAGTCCTCCTGAATGACGACCGTCCTGTTGCTCTCACGCCAGTCATCATGAATCACCATTCTGAACTCTCTCACACACACACAACCACCCCTACCTTGCAGAACAGCGACGTAATGTGTTTTTATTTATCCAATTTCGTATTATTTTCCATCTCATTATCTATTCTTTCATTTATCTAATTTATATATTTGATTAAATTATTGTTGTATTGCACTGGAGAGGGGAGGTCTCTAATCTCGTTGCACACTGTACAATGACAAAGGGATTTCTGATTCTGATATTTGCATCCTTTTTATGAATGTCTGCTGCTAATGTTATACATTAACAGCTACATTACGCCGCCGCCTCTGTGTGATCTATATCTTTGCTGCTTTAACACTGCAAATTTCCCCATTGTGGGACTATTAAAGGATATCTTTATCTTTCTCTTTAATACTCACTCGCTTGCGCACAATGGGCAAGGATAGCGCCACAGCCAACTACTGGAGTGGATGTGCAATTACACTTGATTGAAGTATGGCGTAGGGCTGAATGATTTTTTAAGAATAAAACAATATCTGTCTGATATTGCGATTATGATTTTTTTTTTCTCTTCGGTGCAAAAATTCACAATTTCTTCACAATGGACATATGCCATTATACCGTTTCAAACAAAAGCTATTCCTGTAATAATGCAAGGACACTTAGGAGATTTTATGATAGGGCAGTTTTTTCTCAAGTTTTTAAAAATCACTTCCTGTCAAGTATAATTTAGTTTTTTTGTATTTCTGTGAATGAAAATGCATTTTTTAAACCCAATTTTTTTTTTTACATTTCGTACTATGTTCTTTGTCCACAAATTTTGGCAATAACATGTCCCTTAGCAAAGCTAAATTAATAAGAAATATAATTTTGAGACCTATTATTGTGTACATCTCAAAACTCAGTACTCTGTGGTACAAATATTGATGAGATGATAAATATTTACGATACGTTTTACATCGAACCTCTTCCTCATAATGTCATCCGTGTTCCAGGCTGAGAGTGTGTGCTAAATTGCTAACGTCGCTGTCGTCTTCTTTTATGTTTCGATACGTAATGATTGCAATACAACATTTCCGTTGCTGCTGACTCTCCACCCAAACGCGGTTCGAGTCAGACTTCTGTTAAAAGTCGAGCGTACATCGAAGCACTTACTCTGTAATTAATTTTAGCGATTAGCACGCTTAGCGCCTGCTCATACCCTTCCCCGTTTAAAACGCTACTTGTTAGTGGAGTTTTTTATTTGTCATCACACAGCCCATTGCTGCTGCTGTGCACGGACTTAGATATAGTACAAATAAAGCTCATACTGCTGCGGCGCAAGATAGCTTGACGGCTAGTATTCAAGTAGCGTCGAAAGAAATTACTTCCGGGACAACGAGCGACAGGTGCCGCTTTTTTTTTTTTTTTGTCAGTACTGCATGACCTACTGTGTGAACTAGGGGTGCACACCGCAACTTTGACTATCTCAAAAGTGCATTGTCTGAAATCGCAATATTGGTCCCAAAACCATCATTTACATCGTTCTACGGTGGAAAAAAAGCATGTACCCCAGAGTCGCACGCGCCCCCCTCAGCATCGCACCACTATTTGAGAAGCACTCCCTTAATGTGATACATCGTGAAAGCTTCTTCCTTCTCACTATGTCCCTCCTCTTCTTGTATGAAACCAGCTCTTTTTCCTTTCTTCGGTCGCCCCCCTATTCCTCGTGAACCTGTTGTTTTCCCTAATGTCTTTCTTCTGCATGCTCTTTTTATGTCGCCCACCTTACCACAGTTGTGGCACTTCCCCCTAGCAAATCTGCAATCCTTTGCCAAGTGGTTGTCTCCAATACACCTATAACACCATGTGTCCAGCTGGGATTTCGAGCAGGCGTCCTCGATCTTGTTGACTGACCCCATTGGTCGACTCCATTTGCTTTGTTCTCCTTCATGCCATGCAAATCCACAACGTCCCTGTCTGCAGCCTCCATAGCCTGTGCAAACTTGAGCGCCTTGTAAAAGGTCAATGCATCCGCCGACAATAACCTCCGTTGTATTGTTTATTCCACAGACCAAGCGGTCTCTCAGCATGTGGTCAGTGATTCCCTGTAATTATAGTCCTGCGCGAGCCTCCTCAGCTCCACCACGTAGTCACCTACGCTTTCATCCACTTTTCTATTCCTTGAATTAAACTTCCACCTGTGCATTATTTCACTTGGCTTGGGGTGAAAATGATTGTTCAACAGTCTCACCAGTTAATCCTTAGTCTGTTCTCCAGGTTTAGCCGGACAGGTTCCTCATCAGTGTGTAGGCCTGGGAACCCATATCACTCAACAACACAGCTCGTTTCTTGTTAGCATTAACAATGTCGTTCGCCACAAAGAAGCAGTCCAGAATCTCACAGTACTCCTCCCATGATTGTGATTTGCCATCAAAAGGAGCCACTGAGCCTCTTCTTGCTCACAGGACGTATTCCAGACACTCAACAATAGCAAAAAAAAAAAAACCTAGCTGTTTTTATTGCTAACCCAGCATAGCAATGGAGGTTTTTATAAGATGCAAGTTAGGGGCAGCAGGTATAACAAAAACAGCAAGGGCCCCAAAAGGGAACCTTGTGGGACACCACATGACAAAGGGGCAGAGCGGGACTCAGTGCAACCTTGGCAAACCCAAAAGGTCCTGTCAGTCAAATAGGATCCAAACCATTCTAGAGCGCTACCACTAATGCCCATTTGGTGCTGTAAATGAGCCAGAAGAATACTCTGGTTGGGGTCACTGATGGTGTAGTGGTACACTCGCCCGAGTTGTGAGCGGGCCGCGTGGGTTCAGTTCCCACTCAGTGATGGCGTCTATGTCTGCCCAGTGACTGGCTGGGGACCAGTTCAGGGTGTAGTGCGCCTTTCACCCGTAGTCAGCTGGGATAGGCTCCAGCACCCTCCTGCGACCCTGTACAGGATAAGCGGTGTGGATAATGCCATGACAATACTGTGGTTCACTGTGTCAAAACGCTGCGGTTAGATCTCACAAGACAAAACATACATAGTCTCCTGTGTCTTTTGCCTGGAGACTATCATTCAAAACTCGTTACAGGGCTGACGCTATCCATTTTTTTAAACCTGACTGGAGAACCTTCATGACGTTGTGTACATCCAAGAAGAATCGTAACTGCATGTGCACCATGTTTTCAAAAATTTTAGAAACAAAAGGCAATTCTAAAATGCGTCTAAAATTTGACATCTTGGTCAAGGCCAGTTTTTTTTAAGCATGAGTTGCACCACAGCATGTTTAAATTGTTGGGGGACTACACCACAAGAAAGACTGCTGTTGATAATGGCCAAAACCGATTTGTCAATACTTGGGAGGACTTACTTAAAGAACTAAGGAGGACAGCGTCATATGGTAAGCCGGATGGCTTGATATGGCAAACCATATCCTCCAAAGATGACAAGGAGATCACCTCAAAGGAGTCTAACACTGCGGAACAAGGAACGTGTACAGAGGGGTCAGATGTAGCATTTGAAACAACAGTCCAAGCTGTAGCAATCTTGTTCATAAAAAACTGCAAAAATCTATTACGTATTTCAGGGGATGAGTCTGTGCAATTTGGCTGACGGGGTTTAAGTGCGGAATCAATCGTATTAAATAGAGTTCGCGGATTATGAGAAATTTCCTGAATAAGACTGGATACTGATACTCAAATACTGAATTTTTACGGCCAAAAGATGCGCTGTATCAAAGGGCGCAGCACCAGTTGAGGGTGCTATTTCTGTATTTAATACTTAGACTGGGCGCGCCGCACTACGAGGCGCGTGTTAGCTTGCGAGCTAGATGCTGAAAGCTGTTAGTAGCAGCACTTCAGCTCTGACCGATTAGCGATGTCCTGGCAACACATCTAATTGACAACGTCAGGGGAGGGATCTCACTGGTCACCATACTCCTTAGAGTCATGGTTTCACATCAAAACCATAAATATCTGCGAACAGCATACAAGGACACAACGAAATAAAATAAATCAAATTAGTACAAAACATGGCATGAGAGATGCCTTCATATCACCAAAAGAAATAAAAATAACACAAAAACAGTACTGAGGCATTCTGGGAGATTACCAGCCTCAGCCAATCAGATGGCTGGTTAGAGAGATGTGAGTGGTGTGCTTTGGACAGTGTGGGTTTTTTTTTGTTGTTTTTGCAGTCTGTTGTTTAAACCTGTGATGTTTCTCGCTTGCAATAACACGAATGATAAGACAGACTACGACATTGTGGACAGCTGCCCTTTTGTCCAGCTTTCTCCTGTATCATCACCGATAAAACGTATTCACATAATGTATTTGTCACACTCAATTCGAAGCATGGATGTCTCAGACTTTGGCCAGCAGGTGGTGCTAACATGCACTCTGCAATGCCTTAAAGGGACAGTCTCAGTGGTCGAGAGAGTTGCTCAGTCTATAGCAGAGGTATTCAATTAAAAGTCACAGAGGTCCACGACTAAAATTTCTTCCAATTAAAAGGTCCGGACCAAAGTCCAACTTCCCTTAATGTCTAGCCTATGTTCACATTTTTATATAGTTTCAATATTTAGTCATTTTCGACAGAGCGCACTTATATACTAAATATTTAGCAATGTTCCCATTAAACACCTTTGCCAGTCAAACAAATATAAGGCATTTATTTCACAGAAAATGTGGCTCCAGGAACTTAAGTTTGCCACTTCCAGAAAAAAACTGTAAAATATCTCCTGCAGAAATATATCAAGTGCTAAGCATTGAGTTAACATCTTTTACCTTTTTTTCTTAAAGAGTTATCAGCCTAAAAAAAACGGAAAGCCTAATTATCCAAGTAAAACAGGTCCACATGTTCAGTACACAATCAATAAAAATGGCTGTCCTCATGAAAAACTAATTCAAAATGAGCTTTGACACCAACTTTTCTTTTGAATATTTTTTAACTTCTCTGAATGAGAAAAATTTGTTTGTGACTGCCCTGCCAACGACTTAAATCTGAGTTGGAACGGAGTCAGGGCCATTGGGATTTGGTAGATTATTTCATACATATGGGCTTTGTGTTTTCCTTTAAATAATGTTTGTGTAACCGCATTTAAACACTCCTTCACAACTTGCCCATCACTGAATGTTTTTTTTATGTTTCCCCAAATTCCATGATACTTTTAGTGAACATTCGTTTGCATGCCGCTGGGCTGTAAACGAAAATTTAAAAATCTGTTATACTGCACTCGAAGTTCGATGTTTTTGCGTGCGCTCACCTCAAATTTCAGCGGATAACTTTGCAAAAAAGGGCAGTGCTTTGTTTTGTAGTGGCGCTTCGCAATGTTGCGACAGTTTTGGAGCATATGAGGCACACTGGTCTTAAATCGGCTGCAGCCAGAACAAAACTAAATTTCTCCATCCATTCATTTAAAACAACACGCATTGACCTTGCTAACTTTTTAGCAAGGCATACTGTCAGCAGCACTCTCTTCCGGTCTGCTACGCAATTGGCAGTGGATCGTAAACAAAAGATCTGATTGGCTCAAATCAGTGACGCCTTTTCCGTATTAACTAGAATTGCAGCGCCAACGTTTGCGAATGCGCCCTGAAAAAAATTCATCATAGATCGGTCATGGGTCCGGTCCGAACCATCGCGCGGTCCGCCATTTGGTGATGCCTGGTCTATAGAATAGGTGTGTTGCATGACAAGGCGCCTCGTTTGTTTTGGGGAAAATTTGGGACTATAAAGTGCGCCTTATGGTCGCGAAAATACGGTATATGTGCTGCTGTGTTAAAGAAATTGTATATATGTTGTACTTTATTTGCTTAGTTTACATTAGTATTTTGATAACTGTTAGCATTTTTGATAAACTGCTCGTGCTCATTTTCTAAGAAAAGAAACAGATGACTTCATCCTGCAACCGACTGCAGAAAGCGCAAAGAAGAACTAATACGCAGACACGCTGGGAGAAGAAACAACAAAACTGCTGACCGCATAAACGCATCACCAAGTGTTAGTTTCATAAACCTCATGTTTTTCCCTTAGCATGACTGAGATTGTAATTTAGGGACCTCCTTAAGGAAATAAATACAAAGGGCAACGGATAGGCTGTTTCAGAATGTGGTGGAAATGCTCTCTATACCATACGTGTCAAACGCCAGTCCTGGAAGGCCGCTTTCCTGCATACTTTCCATATCTCCTGGCTGCAACACACCTGATTCAAATGATCAGCTCATCGGCAAGCTCGGAAGAAGCCTGATAAGTACCGTGTAGAATAAATAAAAATTTAAAAAACAAATAAGAGTGTTGAGAAAGTGCACAGGGTGCCACATTGTGTTGCAGTTCTACGAGGAAAGGGTAGTTATGTATGAGAGTTCAGCATGGAGATGGCTCTCAGGAAGAAGCAGTTTTTAGTCTGTTCGTCTTTGTGTTGATGCACCTGTGGCACCTGCCAGAGTGCAACAGGTTGAAGAGCTGTGACCTCGGTTGAGTATTGTCCTTGAAGATCTTCTGAGTTCGGCTGATGCACGAGTGGTGTAGATTTCCAACAGTGAGGGGAGAGGGCAGACAATAATCCTCTGCGCTATTTTGACAGTCCTCTGTCCTCACGCTGTCTGCCTCAGTACAGCTGCTGTACCAGGTGGAGACACAGTAAGTCAGAAGGCTCTCAATTGACGAGTGGTAGAGGCCAGCAGCATCTTGCTGTCCAGGTTGTATTTCCTGAGAACCCTCGACGCTGATGGACCTTCTTTATCACTGCTGTAGTGTTGTGTGCCCAGGAGAGGTCATCAGAGATCTGTACTCCCAGGAACTCCAATCTGTGGACCATCTCCACACCCTCGCCTTTGATAGAGGGGGGGAGGTTCAGTCTTGTTCCACCTACGTTGCAGCCCGGAGAGATGGAAAACATGCAGGAAAGTGGACCTCCAGGACCGTAGTTTGACACCAGTGGTCTGTATGTTCTTCTCATGGGAAAACAAACAAGCGGCTTCAATCTTTTTTCATATGGGTCTTGATAAACCTGACACACTGGAAATAACTAATTTGCTTAATTGCTGTAATCTAGAGATGTGTCTTAAAATTAAATATTTTGCATCTTAACTCAGATAAAACAGAGATGTTGATCATTGATCCTGCTCATCATCATCTATTTAAGGATACCACTCTGACCTTTGATAAATGTAATATTACCCACAATGATTCAACAAAAAATATCGGTGTGATATTTGTCTCAACACTGTAATTTTCAAATGCACATTAAGACAATTACTAAAACTGCGTCTTTTTCACCTCCGCAATATTAATAAGATTCGGCCAATTCTATCTACGAGTGACCCAGAAATAATAATACATGCATTTGTGTAACGAGGCAGATAGGTATGGGGGCCAACAGGTTAGGTGGGGTTCAAGCTCCCCCTGGAGGAAGTGACGGGCCACACTGTTCTGCCACTAACATACAAAAGAAAGAAAGACTGGAATCGCCTCTCTGGCTCCGCTGCGGAATGGGTGGCATTGAATGTGGTGGTAACGTCGCATGGCACTGGGTCCTTCCTGTGTCGCAGCGAGCCGGTCTAGTCCACGCGTAACCGTCGTCTTGTGCGCCCCTTGTCTCGTCAGATCTGGCGTCTCCCTTCTGTTGGGCAAGAATGCGGACATATCTCCTCTTCCACTGGCAACACCTATTTATTTATATGCAATGTCCAATCCCTCTTGGCCAATCGGGCTGGCCAGGTGTTCGTCAGACCGTGATTAGGGACACCTGTGGTGGACGTTCATGCTCATAAACACGCACAGACACCCCCACACACCCACGTGCACTTAACACTCCCACTCGTTCTCAACTGTAACACGACCTCCATTCACTCGTTACATTTGTTTCATCACGCCATGATTATTGTAACGTTGGGTCGGGTCATGTGCATGTTTAGTATAAAAGCCTGCAGCTAGTACAAAATTCTGCAGCTGGACTCCTAACAAAGACGAGAAAGTTTGATCATATTACACTGATACGAACCAATTTGCATTGGCTCCCAGTCCAATTGCGGTGCGATTTTAAAGTTTCGCTACTTACCTATAAAATATTGCACAGCACCTTCCTATCTTGTTGACCTTGTGGTCCCATATGTTCCATCCTTTGTTCAGAAAATGCTGTTTTTTTAGTGATACCGAGAGCTAAAAAGAAGTCCGCAGGTTCTAGAGCGTTTTCACGTCGGACAAAAGTGCTCTGGAATGGCCTACCCATGGATATTAAAGGTGCTACCTCAGTAGAAATGTTTAAAACACAACTAAAGACTTATATTCTTAATTATTCTATATTTAGTTGAACTAGCTGTTGGTCTGTTTCCTGTTGCTTCTATTTTTTTTCTGTCCCCTCTTCCCTGGGAATTAGATGATGATGACCGAATTGCAAGCCACTGATTGCAACTCTCCTGTACAAGTTTGGAGGTTGACCACATACATCCGCGGTGCTGCTTTTGAGATTTCGGCATTGACCAACTTTTTTTTTTTTTAATGCTTTATTGAACATTTTGAATAGACATTACAACAGTATCACAAATTTAGTTCAATTATTAAACTAATATATAACATTTTCATGCTTAAATAGAATTCAGAACAAAGAAGGATAATGAATGTAGAAAAAAAATTTATATTATGAAATAAAATAAAAATACACAGTAAAACGTGTCTGGAATATGCATTTAAGGCTTTTAAAGGAAAAAGGCATTCAAAAATGTCAATATCTTGTTGCTTTTTTTGTTGTTAATTAATTTAATCGAGTTAAATATGGATTTCAACTCTATCAGGAAAGGCACAAATCTGGGAGAGGATTTTGAGAATTTCTGTTGGTGTATAAAAAAAAATTGCATAAAGAATGATGAAATTAATTAAATATGCAAAATTGTTATCATTTGGGTTACTATAATAGCAAACAATATCCTTCAGATTAAGAACAAAGGGGGTTTCAGATGGTTTAAAGAAATGAAGCATTTAAATCAGCCCAAAATTGCTTTGTGATCACACAGTCAAAGAATAAATGAGATATTGTTTCAGTTTCATTCCCACAGAAAGAGCAAATATTGCTAATATCAATAAATTTGGAGATTAAGGAATTAACCGGATATATATTATGTAAGATATTAAAATGTATCACCTTGGCTTTATTAGTAATACAGTATTTATAAGGTAAAAGCCATGCTTTTTTCCAATTTATGTCCACAGTCTGATAATTCCAAAAGGATTTCCCTCTAGGCACAATTTTGTTATTTTTTAATAAAATTCGTCGTATATGCTGATTATTACATTTTATGTCTATTAATTCAATTCCGTCTAGTGTTAGAATAGAATCTGTAGGAGCAGCTTTACTATATTTTAAGTGGTTTAAATTGAATCAGACCGTTAGGAATAGCACGTATTACTAAATTAAAGATTTTTAAAGGAATTGGGAAGTTGTGTACAGACATGAATTGCTCATAAGATAGCATATTACCCAATTCATCCAGTAAATTTAGGAGGTGATTAATTCCTTTTTCGTGCCATTTGGGAAGAAATAGAGACTTGTTTCTAACAAGTATATTGGAGTTGTTCCAAAGGAGAGTTTTATGAGGTGAGAAATTGTGGACAAAGAATTGGAGAGTTTGATAGGTAATTTGGTTGGCACAAAATTACACTGAAAAAGAAAGTGAAGTCCTCCACTTTTGCTGAAGATGTAATTAGGAATAAAATAACAGATTGAATTTGGATTAGAGAGACACTTCTTTAACCAGGTGATCCTAAATGTGTTAAGGACATCACAAAAATTCAGGACTTTAAGACCCCCCTCTGCTTTGCAATTAGCTAGTACTCTATTCTTGAGTTTGTGGGATTTATTTTTCCAAATGAAATCTAAAAATATCTTATTTATTTCAGTGACTGTTGACTCTTTCACAAAAAGAGACAACGATGGATAAACAAGACGAGATAAACCTTCTGCTTTTGAGAAGAGGACCCTTCCTATTATAGATAAATCCCTTTGGAGCCATAAACCAAATATCTGTCGAGATTTTTTAAGTCTGTCTGAAAAGTTTAAATGCTGTCCAACTATAAGATTTTTAGATATGAAAATTCCTAAATACTTAACTGACGATTTCAAAGGGATATCATCCAATACAGAATCCTCGTAGTCATGTAAGGGTAAAATTTCACATTTGGTTTTATTTAGTTTTAATCCCGAAGCCTTGAAAAAGTCATCAATCAATGCTATGGAATGAGCTATCTGGTTTTTATCTTTTAGAAAAAAGGTGGTGTCATCTGCAAGTTGAGAGATTCTAAGTTCCCCGCCAGAAATGGTGATCCCTTTCAGTATTCTGTCATTACGAATATAAATAGCCAATAGCTCTGTAACGATAATAAACAAGAAGGGGGAAATTGGGAAGCCCTGTCTGAACCCTCTGTTGACAGAGAATCTATTAGATGTTTCCTGATTTACCATCACAGAGCTATTGATATCTTTGTAAAACATACGCACAACGTTAACAAAGTTGTTCCCAAAACCAAAAGCCCGAAGAGATTGGAAAAGAAATGCGTGTTCAACCGTGTCAAAAGCTTTATAAAAGTCCAGGAACAAAATAAGAGCCTTAGATTTGACATCATCTGCGTAATCTAGCAAATCCAAGATCAGTCTTATATTACAGATGATGTGGCGATTTTTCATTAATCCTGTTTGTGTTTCTGTAATGATGGAGTTCAGGTCTTTCTTCAGCCTGTTTGCATAAGATAAGGCCAAGATCTTATAATCTATTGTTAATAGAGTAATGGCGCGCCAATTTTCTATTAATAAAGGATCTTTATTAGGTTTGGGAAAAAGCGATATAACTCCTTGCTTCATTGTAGTTGTCATCTCTCCCTGACTGACGCACTCTCTGTACATTAAATTTAAAGGAATATTGATATGATTCCAGAAATGGACGTAGAATTCAACAGAGAGTCCGTCAATTCCGGGGGATCTCCCCTTTTTCATGGATATGAGAGCATCTTGAATTTCTGCCAAGGACAAATTTGAGTCACAAAATAATCTAAAATCCTCATTGATCATAGGAATACTGTGGACTTTCTTCATAAAACTCTCACAGTCGTTTTCGTTAAATTTAGTTTCATATAAATTTTTGTAAAATTTACTTATAAAATCAGATATCAACTTTTGATCTTGGGAGGGAGTTCCATCAATATTAAGAGCAGTAACTGAGTTTCTTTTAATGTTTCTTTTCTCAAGAGCAAAGAAATAACTAGTATTTCTTTCCCCATCCTCTAACCACCGGGCCCTAGATCTTATAAATGCTCCTTTTGCCATATCTAAATATACTTGGTCCAATCTCTTTCAATTCAAGTTGTTCTTCTTTGGTTAGATTGTTATTTTTTAATAAATAGTCAAGCTTATCCAGCAGATCAGATTCATGGAGGTTTTTCTCTTTCTTTAATTCTTTTTATAGAAACACATCGGACCTTAAATTTGAAAAACTCCCATTTCCTACTAAAGTTGTTGTCCGCCCGATCATTTAGAATGTCATTTATTAAAGATTTGATGGAGTTATTGAATGAATCGTCACTAAGTAAAGAGTTGTTAAATTTCCAGTATCCTCTTAGACCAGGGTTTTCTACCCAATTTTAAAATTATTTGCATGTGATCTGTTAATGGGGCATATTGATGATAAACTTCTTTTACAAATTGAAGAATAGATGAAATTAAAAATAGATTAAAAATAAATCTATTCTAGATTTCAGTGTTGCATTTCTATTACACTAAGTGAATTCCACCACATTGGGGTTAAAAAAAATTGCCAAGCATCAGTCATGGAGCGATTAGAGCAAAGCAATGACACAAGGTTATTTGTTGATCTCTGGGATAATCGAGGAGGATATCGATCCTTTGTGTTGTCTGGGCACTCGTTAAAATTGCCACAAAGAATAGTGACAGCTCCTTGGTATTTTTTTGTTAAGGTCCTTTAATTTAGAATTTATTAATTCAAATAATATTTTATTAAGAGTGTGAGAGTTAAATCCGTATATGTTGCAAATGATAAATTTAGCATTGTCTTGTTTAACTATCAGCAGATTCCATCTACCATCACTAGCAGATATTGTCTCAAGAACCTCTCCCTTGAATTTATGCAAGAAAATCAAGACCCCTGAAAAATTATTAGTGCCATGGCTAAAATAAGATAGATTCCCCCCATTGTGTTTTCCAAAAATTAACGTCTGACTCGCCAGAATGTGTTTCCTGAAGTAAAATTAAGTCAGCTTCTGATTTTTTACAAAACAAAAAAATTGCCTTACGCTTAGTAATATCCCTCAGACCTTTAACATTTTAGGACATAACATTAAGAGAATTAAACAAATGATCCATGAAAATAGAGTAGAACACTTGAAATTTGAAATACCAGACAAGAAATGCGCTTTTAGAAAATAAACATCTGAAGAGGTGGTGATTAACAACCATTTAAATTATCTAAGCATTTAGTAAAAGAACATGTTGCTCTCACGGCACAATCGTGAGTTAAACAAATTTGAAGAATAAAGGATCTAAAGTATGTGTAGACTATTTCGTGAGTGAAGATGTCAGACAGTTGTAGGACGAGTGATTAGTGCAACAAATTCTAGGAATGGTTTGATGAAGAAGAGAAAAAAAAAATTAAAAAAACTAAATAAAAAATAAATAAATAAATAATAATGAAATAAAATGTGTATATTAATATATATAAATAAGTAAGACAGATGATATAAAGAAAAAAACATACAGACACACAAACACGCGTTCACACATGGACACACACACACACACATATATTTAAGGTACCTTTTGTAATCAAAACGAATATTTTCTAAAAATTCAAAACAACCTTGTATTTGAAATATACAAGTGTAGAAATTAAATAAATTATAAATAAAATATTAAACAACCAAATAATTAAAATAACAAATTATTTAAAATCAAGTTCACATTAAATAATAATTGTCTCCAAAAGGGGTCCAATGAAAGTCTGCACAGTCTCAAACATTCTACAGTTTTATTCCGGATTAGCCCACTTTAGTCAAAAATACCAATTTATTCTAAGTTACCTGTGGAAAGTCCATCTTCTTCCCAGTTATGAAGACGAAAGGACCACGGAAAACAGCTTTTTCCCCTCTTTCTCTTGCTTTCTCAACCAAAGGCCAAAGCTTTTCTCTTGCAGCTTTATCCTCTGGGGACAAAGCTTCGGTGACCCACAGCTTGTTGTCAAGAAGAAACTTGGAGCCTCTCGTCTCCTTCCAAACAGCATCCCGGTGTCGTCGCAAAGCAAACAGGACTATAGTTGAGCGAGTCGAGCCGTCTGGACGTCTCTGTCCAATGCGGTGAACGATGTCAATCCCCTCCTTCAAGCAACCTCGGTTGGAGGGTGCAGTTCTCTCCAGGATGGTGATAACTTTGGACCTGATATTCTCGTTGTCTTCTTCCTTTATTCCGTGAATCTTCAATGACCAGCGACGGCTGTAGCGATGGCTCTCTGCAATACTTGCTTTCAGGAGTTTATTTTCAGCCTGGAGTTTCTTAATTTCCTTTTCCATTTGTTCTGCTTTTTCTTTTTGTTGTCTAACATCTAACGTTATTTGCTGGACTGTCGCAGTTAGTTTTGAAACCTCTTGTGAGGTGGCCTCCGTTGTTTTCTCAATGGTTGAAATTTTCCGAAAAGTCTCATTGCATTTAGCAGATAGAGCCTGAATTGCCGCTAGTACAGTGAACCCTCGCTACTTCGCGGTTCACCTTTCGCGGGTTCAGTGCTTCGCGGGTCTAAAAAATATTCGGGGGCATTGTAGTTTCGCCGAGCGGCACGACGGGGCGCTGGAGCGGTTAGACGGCCGGCGTGCGCCGAAGAAGAGCGTGGGCGAAGAGGAGAGTGGGCGAAGAAGAGCACGTTCCCCCGGGCACGATTTGGGGCGACGTTTCGCGCGGTTCGGACCGTACCAGAGCTCCGGCCAGCGTGCGTGGCAGTTAAGCCGAAGAGGAACAACTTCCGCCCGGGCACTAGCGGGGCGACATTTCGCTCCGTTCGGGACCGTGCGAGAGCTCCGGAGGAGACCGGCCGGCGTGCGTCGTAGTTAAGCCGAAGAGGAACACCTTCCGCCCGGGCATGAGCGGAGCGTGAGGCTGTCAGTTATGAATGAATAAACGAATAAATAAATAAATGAAGAATGCCACCTTTCATTTCACAGGGCACACCGGACGGCGTACCAGCAGGTAAAAGTCAAAGTAATTAAATAAATACAAAAAGAAGTAATTGAATAAATACAAAAATAATGGCTGGGGAATAAAAAAATAATAAGTTTTAATAATTATTTTTTTTTTTTGTTATAACATGAATTTCACTGTCTCTCTCTCTACCCGTATATATATATATATATATATATATATATATATATATATTTTTTTTTTTAAATTTTTTTTTATTTTAAGCATTTTTGAAGGTGCGCCGCTACTTCGCACTTTTTTTAAGCATTTTTGAAGGTGCGCCGCTACTTCGCGGATCTTCAGTTTTCGCGGGTGGTCTCGGTCCCCATTAACCGCGATAACCGAGGGTTCACTGTATACCACCGTCATCTTCGCTTTGCTTTGCTCTTTTCGGTGCCGGTTTCTTTGGAGTACCGTTCTGGGGCAATTTAAAGCTTGAAAGTCCCATATTTCCATCAACTTCTTCCATTATTACCGCGGCAGTTGTGTCGCCGCTAGACATGAATGAGGGCTCCGCTGTAGACAAGTTATTGCTTTCCTTCCCTTTAACTCCCTTTCCCATCCAAAAAAATCGTGTCTCACTTCAAAATACAGGGTTGGATGCGTGAAAGCTTAAAAAATCAAATTGTACTTACATAACTTGGTGTTATTCACAAAACCGCTTGACTATCTGAACAACATACGTTCTCTTACATCGCAGCCATCTTGGCTCCGGCATTGACCAACTGGGCAGGGACCCACTTCACTGAAGTCGTCAATCTGCAGCGCTGCATTTGATTGACTTTTTCCGAGTACGACATGTGCTTGTACGCGTGTGTGTGTGTGCGCGTGTGTGCGCGTGCGCGTGCGTGCGTGTGTGTGCCTGCATGTGAGAGAGAGAGCGAGAGCGAGCGAGAAAGATTATTAATTATTTTAACTCTTTAAGTGTCTTTCACTAATTCTTTTTTTCATTGTTTGCAAAAATCTGCGAACCCCCCCTTTTTTGAATTTTTAGCTTTCAATATATTTTTAAATAGTAATTTCCTTTCACTTCCGTTTTTCTACTGCCGTGAATTCCGAAAGCTCAGCTCATTGAGACGTCTACAGTGACGAATGTGCAAGACTGTAGAAGAAAATTGTTGTTTCAATGAAAACATCTGCAACTGTAGACAGTTCAAATAGTTCACCGTCCTTGAAAATAAAAATCTAGAATTCACCGAGTGTAATTTCGCTGTAATAGCACCTGGGATTATTTGAAGCGCTATGCCTCTAGATGCATTATGTGACGTTTTCTGTCAGAAGAGCACACTTCCTTCTATCGCGGTGGATCAATAAAGATAGCAACGAAGCTAGCATAGTAGAATAAGCATTTCTACTTGATTGCTGCCAGGTTACCTTCCAGCGGAAAACTTAATCCAGTAAATGAACTATGACAGAAAGGTGGCGATAAGGATTTCTACAGTCCGGTTAGTACACGTTTTGTATAAATAGTTTCACCGTTAAACGATTATAGTGTATGCATTTTTTTACATAATTAACGGGAAAAGTCTTTGTAGACCAGTTCTCGTTGCATTGCTTTTGTTAATCCCTCTGCATTTGCAAGTATGCTCCCGAGTCGCTGCAATAATGTCGTGAACTAATAGTTTAAATCACAAGACAGTGTTTGCTCTGTTCTCTCTTATGTCTTGGTAGTCACGATACGATGTCGCATTTAACCAAGCGTCCGTCCGTTTGCATAATATTTATATTCGAATTGAAAATCTACTTTAATAACTAGTCCGTAAACTTAATTCATTTATCATTTAAATTCATCTGTGGTCTTGAAAATGTGTCCCCTGTCCTACAACGTTTCCCCTCACGAACCACCTATAATAGTTTACATACATTTGACCAAAATATACTGAGTCTTACTAATATGATCTTTTGTAAAACAACCTTTTTTTAACCAGGGTTTGACAGACAGACGGAGATGAACAAGTTAAGCGGTTAATATCATGCAATATATATATATATATATATATATGTATGTATATGTATAGTGTATATATATATATATATATATATATATATATTGTATTATTGTCTTGTTTCCCCTCGCCCTAAAGAAAATGTGTCAATGGAAGTGGTAATATTTACCAAATAACGTACACCTTGTAACCTGTTTTTTTTTTTTAATTTTCACCTTGGATATTTTAAATAGCTGATATAAAATGAAACTGTAAAAATTACACTTAATATACTTGCATAATAATTTAATAATACAACTAAAAAAACATAAATAAAACAATGAATTGGCAATGTCAGCAGAGGCACAAAAAACATGAGAAAGGGGTAGGAATGGAGGGCGAAATCTCGGTCAGCAGAGTGAAGGGGGCAAAGTTAAACCTTTCTTTGTATGTGATAATAGTCACACGAAATGATGTAGAATGGTCTGAATAATGATGAATGATATGGACTGATGTGTAATAAATGTTGAATGATATGGAATCATATGAATGATTGGAAGATGACATGGAGTGATTATGCAGAGATGAGCATTTTACTAAATTTTTCTGATTTGTTAGCGGCCTGGGTACCCATCCGTCATTTGTCAGTCTGTCATTTTACGTGATG
>NC_142408.1:15284510-15309510 GCF_059441095.1 Idiotropiscis lumnitzeri | reverse complement strand
GAAAATGACATTACAGTTACTCAGGGCTCTGGTCAAGTGCATCTACATCAATAACAAAAACAAAAATCAGCATGTAAATTTGAAACAGACTTAAGACATCTGTATGTGTTGCATGCAGGGTTATTGGTGTTTTGGTATTTTAATTATAGTCAGTTTTTATTTTGTTTTGAGTTTTGTTTTTTAAATGTTTTAATTAGTTTTCGGGGCGGCCTTATTAAATTTTATTTGAGTTTTTTTTCAAAAACTTAGTTTTAGTTTTTTAGTTTAGTTAGTTTTAGTACAAGTTTTCATTTTTAAAGAAATTGGTGATTTACTTGTGTAAAGGATTAGAAACACACCATTGTAAGTATTCTATGGTAAAAATTCAAAACGTTTTCATTATACAAGGTACATTTGAACAGTCCATAGACTTTGAATTACAGTATGTGCAGTGGATGATAGCGCTTTCAACTGATCATACACCTAGTGGTGTGTTGGCTCCGATGGAGGGGAGGATGTCAGTCCAACCTGACAGACCCAATCGTATTCATTAGTTCTGCTGGCAACGTCTTCCAGAACGAGCTTCAACATCCATCTCCAACAGAACACTGAGCATATCGAGAGGGAGGTGATTTGAGGGGACCATGTTCCGCATGTCCATTGTTGACGTTTCAGTATGGTGGCCGGTGTCAAGGCAGAAATCCACAAGCAATTTTGTGAACACCAGCGGTAAGGGATGCTGTCAAGCTAAGGAAGGTCGCTCCTTTTTGGCCAGAGGGACTCCGGATGTAGTCAACAGGTACCAGCTGGGCAAGCGTATGGGTTCAGGCATATGGAGCTTGTACGCCTTCCTAAAAAGGCGTTCTGGGAATGGCCCACCAATTGTGCTCCAAGTAAAAAATAATAGTATAAATAAATAATTTTTTAAATACCACACGAGAGACAAAATATTGGACCTTTTCTATGCCAACACCAAGGAGGAGTACACACTGCTGGGCAAAGCTGATCACGACTTGGTTGCTCTCCTGCCTGTGTACAAAACTCTGGTCCGCAGGCAGCCAGCTGTGACACGCACAGTTCAGAGATGGTCTGAAGGCCTTAAAGGACTGTGTGGGAGGTATTCAGCGAAGCCCACAGGTATGACATTAATGGTCCAACAGACACAATTACAGACTATATTAATTTCTGCATGGAGAACACCATACCCACCAGGACAGTAAGATTTATATTTGACTGATTCATTTATAGCAGACAATTTCGTTTTCGGTAAATTTTTTAACTGACATGTTTCTGTGAGTCTTTCACCTTCTTCGGAGTGTAACATAATGTTGTCTTGTGACCCGTCTTTATCCGCTGATGTTCCATGAGGGTGTGACTTACGTGTCAAAAAAATGACAGGCAAGACACGCCCCCCGCTGTCCGTTCACTCCTCCAAGATGCTGCTCCAGGTGGTAGAGAGGATAAAGGCTCCCTCGTCCCTGTTCATGGTTTTCGTGCCTCGTTTGCGGATCCAGCGCTGGTGTTTGTTCTCTTTGGTGCGGATGACCCAGGCCTTCTCCCAGTCCATGATGTGGTTTTCCCTTTTGCAGTGGTCGGTGATGGCTGATTTGTAATGTTCCTGTTGTGCTTGTTCTTTTATTGCTCTTGTCTTATTACCGTCTCCCTCTCGCACTCTGTCTTGTGTTCTTTCTTTCTTATGTTTAAACTCCTTCCTGTCTCCCCAATGTATGTTTTATTGCATGATTTGCATGGAATTTCGTAAATGGAGTTGCATTTGTTTTCTGGGTGTATTCTGTCTTTTGGGTGTACCAGTATTTGGCGGAGAGTTGTGTGTGGTTTGACCGGTGTGTTGATATTGTATTTTCTCATTGCTCTTTGGATACGTTCCGTAATTCCTCTTAAGTACGGCAACGTTACCATTCCTCTGTGCTCTTGTTTGTTTGTTTGTTTTTTCTTCCTCACCTGTGTTGTGTTATTTTTGTTTTAGACCTGACCTCCCCCTTTTGTTATGGTCCACTGTGGATACTGGCCACTTTTTAAGGCGTGTTCTATATGTTTTTCCTTCTGTGTTCTGTCCTCCGGGTCTGTGATTATTGTAGTGCGTTCGTGTAGCGTTCTGACAACTGATAACTTATGAATAGTGGGGTGTTCTGATGTCCAAAGGAGGTATTGGTCGGTGTGTGTGGGCTTTCTGTGTACTTTTATTTTGATGTCTCCGTTGTCCGTGTGATATATGTTCAAGTCCAGAAAGGCTATGGATTGGTCCGTTTCCTCTTCGTGTGTTAATTTAATGCTGCCTATGGTGTCTATGGAGTTGAGGTGGTCGGTAAGGTGTTGTGTGTGTCCTGTTTAGATTTTTTCCAGAACGTCATCCACTTAGCGTTTCCATAGAGATGGTTTGAATTTGTCCGGTGCTGTTAAAAGTGCCTTTTGTTCGAGGTCCTCCATGAAAAATCCACACAGGATGGCAGAGAGTGGGTCTCCCATGGCAAAGCTTTCTTCCTGCCGGTATATGGTGTTCCTGAATCTGAAGTATGTTGATGTGGCGATGAAATTGAGTAGTTGGGTGAAGATCTGTACTGTTAGATTTGTGCGTTTTTTGAGTGTCTTGTCCGCTTTTAACCTGTCCTGTACTATTTGAATGGTGGCTTGTGTGGGTGTTTTGGTGAACAGTCTAATGACGTTGTGAGAAATGAACATTTCGTCTTTTTGTACTTTTATGTTGGTGAGTTCTGTGGCAAGTTGGTGCAAGTTCTTGCAGTGGTGGTCTTTGAGTCACAGTCGTGCTTTTATTATTTCTGTGAGTGCTTTTGACAGATTATATGTAACCGATCCTATGCTGGCTAACATTGGATGGAAGGGTGTGCCTGGTTTATGGATTTTTGGGGTGCCGTAGATTCTGAGGATGTTGTTTGCTGTAGGTGACAAGTGGTTGTATGACTGCCTATCAATTTTATTTTTGTTGATTAATGGTTTGAGTAGTGCTTTGAGTTTATTTTTCTTGTCTTCTGTTGGGTCTTTCTTTAATTCTTCGTAGGCTTCGTCGTGCAGAAGCTGATGCATCTGTTGTTCGTATTTGTCCGTGTCCATGATTACTGTGGTTCTGCCTTTATCTGCTGGGAGGATTGTGATGTCTTTATTTTTTGATAGTGTTTTCATGGCTATTGCTTCCTGTTTGGTAAAATTGATGGGTGGTGGTTTGGCCGTTTTTAATATACCTGCAACTCATTGCGTAGTGCGGCTTTTTGCCCTGCGTTTTGTATTTTTTCACATGCTAGTTCTGTTGCTAAAATGAAATCCTCATGTGGTATTTTTTGGGGTGTCTACCACCTGGAGCAGCATCTTGGAGGAGTGAACGGATGTCAAAGAAATGAGTTTGTCATCAGTCTGAGATGTACACCTGTTTTGTGTCTTCCTGTCAGTGCAGGCACGTCATATCCCTGACAACGGACAGCGGGGGGCGTGACATGCCAGTCATTTTTTTGTCAGGTAAGTCACGCCCTCATGGAACATCAGCTGATAAAGACGGGCCACAAAACACCATCATGTGACACTCTGAAGAAGGCGAAAGACTCGCCGAAACATTTCAGGTAAAAAAATAACCAAAAACGAAATTGTCGGCTATAAATGAATCAGTCAAATATAAATAATAAGAAGACAAAATGAACTTAATACAAATAGTACAGTAAGATGTTTCTCCAACAATAAACCCTGGATCACAGCGGACATTAAAGCTCTCCTGAAGGAGAAAAAGAGGGCTTTTGTGTCAGGCGACAAGGAGGAGCTGAAGAGAGTGCAACGTCAGCTGAGAAGGAGGATCAGAGAGGGGAAACAGTCCTACAGGAGGAACAGCTGCAGCGTAATAATGCCTGGGATGTCTGGAGGGGCCTGAAGACCATCTCAGGCCACGGAAAACCAAAGACCCAGAAGGGGGGGAGGACCTTCAGTGGGCAAATGAGTTGAACCTATTTTCCAATCGGTTTGATCAGATGCCTGCCTCCGCTCAGTTTCCCCTGCTGCAGCCCCCACCAACCCCTCCTGCTGCTTCGAACGAGACCCTCCCTGCCCCTCTCTCACTCCTCTTCACTCCCCTCTCTCCCTCCTTTCTTCTCTCCCCTCCTCCCCCCACAGGCTTCAGTTCCCAGCCACATCAGACAACCACCACATCCTCCTGCTCAGCTCTGCTCCTCACAAAATCTCAGGTGAAAAACCAGCTGAGGAAGATGAAGGCGAGGAAGGCAGCATATGTTCAACCTGAACCGGAAGCTGAGCAGAGTCCCCCAGCTGTGGAAAACATCCTGCCTGGTTCCGGTTCCAAAGATCCCCCATCCGAAGGAGCTCAACAACTTCAGAGCAGTGGCGCTGACGTCTCATCTGATGAAGATCCTGGAGAGACTGGTCCTTGTCCATCTGGACCTACCCTAGTTTGCATACCAGCCTGGCATCAGTACGGATGATCCTATCATCTACCTGCTCCACACTTCACTCTCCCACCTGGAGAAGGCGGGGAGCACTGTGAGGATCATGTTCTTTGATTTCTCCAGTGCAGGGGTGGGCAAACTTTTTGATTGGCGGGCCACAATGGGTTCTAAAACTTGACAGAGGGGCCGGACCCGGAGCAGATGGATGGAGTGTTTTGGTAACCTCACCTCATCAGAGAAAACAAAATACATTTAATTTTAAATGAAAGTGAACAAAAGCATTACAACAATATATATGTCTTTGAAAAACCACAGTATTTAGAAAACAACACATTAACAAGGTTTATTCATTTAATTTCTTTTCAAGTTCGGCGGGCCAGATTAAAACGTTTAACGGGCCGCATGTGGCACCCGGGCCGTAGTTTTCCCACACCTGCTCCAGTGCTTTCAACACCATCCAGCCCACCCTATTGGGAGACAAGCTAGAGCAGGTGGGAGTGGCCCACCACCTCGCCACATGGATGCACGACTGCTTCACAAACCGGCCACAGTACGTGAGAACCCAGGAGTGTGTGTCTGTCATGCTCCTCTGCAGCACGGGAGCGCCGCAGGGAACTGTTCTGGCTCCCTTCCTGTTCACCCTCTACACCTCAGTCTACAATTACAATTCCTCTACCTGTCACCTGTAGAAGTTCTCTGATAACGCTGCGATTGTTGGCCTCATCACTGACGGAGACGATCGGGAGTACAGAGGGGTTACTCAGGGTTTTGTGGACTGGTGTCAGCAGAACCGCCTCCAAATCAACACTGGGAAATCCAAAGACGTGGTGGTGGATTTCTGCAAGCGTCGGCACACTCCACCTGCACCAGTGACTATCCACGGAACAGACGTTGAGAGGGTCTCAACTTACAAGTACCTGGGTGTTCATCTGAACAATAAACTGGACTGGAGTGACAACACATACACTTTCTATAAGAAGGGCCAGAGCAGACTCTTCCTACTCAGGAGGCTGAGGTCCTTTGGCATTCAGAGGACACTCGTCAGAAACTTCTATGACTCTGAGGTTTCATCTGTCATTTTCTATGGAGTGGTCTCCAGGGCAGGAGGCATCTCGGGCTGGAACAAAAACATACTGGACAAGCTAGTGAGGAGGGCCAGCTCTGCTGGACAACCCAGCCCACCTACTCAATGACACTCTTAGAACACTCCACAGCTCCTTCAGTGGTAGACTGTTACACCCTCGCTGTACAAAAGAGAGATTTCGCTGCTCCGTCCTGCCGGCTGCTGTCAGACTTTTTAACAAGAACATTAGGTCAGGCCTACAAACAGGCTGGCATTAGTGCAATTGTGCAGTCCTAGGATGCAATACACACTACTACTGTGCTTTATCCAATGCTGTACTTAAATAGTGACCAATGCTGTATTTTGTTTACCATTACAGTATTGTTATCATTGCAGTACTTTCTATCATTGCAGTATTTTTTTTATCATTGCAGTACTTTTACAATGACACTTTTACCATAGCAGTATTTTTATTGCTACAGTTTTTTTCTATCATTGCAGTATTTTCTATCATTGCAGTATTTTCTTTTATCATTGCAGTACTTTTACATCACGATACTTTTATCATTGCAGTATTTTTATCATTGCAGTATTTTCTATCATTGCAGTATTTTCTTTTATCATTGCAGTACTTTTACATCACGATACTTTTATCATTGCAGTATTTTTATCATTGCAGTATTTTCTATCATTCAGTATTTTGTTATCATTGCAGCGTTTTTATTTATTTCCCCTCTGTACCATGGATGGACATTAGGAGTGTTTCCTTACACTTGTATTGTGTTTGGAATGTAAGTGTGTATATACATGGGGATTTGTGTATATATGTAAATACTGTGTATATTTGTATGCTTTTTATGAATGTCTGCAGCTCATGTTATACATTAACGGCTACATTACGTCGCGCCTCTGTGTGATCTATATCTTTGCTGCTGTAACACTGCAAATTTCCCCATTGTGGGAATATTAAAGGACATCTTTATCTTTATCTTATCTTTAAATAAAAAAATTAAAAGTGGGGCATGCAATATTATTCTGGCCTTTTACTGTCTGTGCAGCTAACTCACTCCAGAAGTTCCCTCATGATTTTGAAATGATCCAGTGTTTACCTAAATGACTGATGATGATAATAAACAAAGTCCACCTGTGTGTAATCTAGCCAAAGTATGCGTGCACCTGCTCAGTGATGGTCCCAGAGGTCTGTTAAAAGAATATTTGGAAGCAAAAAGCATTATGAGGACCAAAGAACACCAGTTAGGTCCGGGATAAAGTTGCAGAGAAGTTTAAAGCAGGATTAAAAAAATAAAAAGATTTGAAAGGCTTTAAAAAATCTCAGGGAGTAGTGTTGGATAAATCATTATGAAATGGAGAGCGTAACAAACCACCGCAAACCTACCACGACCCTCTAAACTTTCAACTAAACTAAAAAAAGCACTGATCAGAGATGCACCCAAAACGGCCATGGTCACTGGATAAACTGCAGATATCCACAGCTAAGGTGGGTGAATCTGACTTTAGGACAGCTATTAGTCCACACTGCACAAATCTGGCCTTTTAGTAAGATTGACAAGAAGAAATTAAATTCTCAAATACAATGATAAAAACTTCCATTTGAAGTTTGCCAAGCCACCTTCATTTCTTAAAGATCTCAGAGATGGGCCATTTGGACGTTCTACATTGTGGCGTGTGTCCGGGATAAGACGAGCTTTTGTTATGTAAAAGAAAGTAAGCCCCAAAAGAAAGGTCTGAAAAGGCATGGGCTATGGGTTGTCACTTGTATAGCGCTTTACTACCTATGGTACTCAAAGAGCTTCACACTATTACCTCATCTACCTACTGATGACATACCATCAGGAGCAAATGGGGGAAGTAGTATCTTGCTCAAGGATCCTTAGACATGGTCACAATTGCTTGGCATTGAACCCACAACCTCTAGGTTTGGAAACATCCACTCTACCAATGAGCCACGCCGCCATGTCTGAAAAGGCATCTATGAGGGAGGGAGGAAAACCTGTGACTGGAAAATATTCTCACTTACATTGGCCACGCCTCAATCTCCCTGCCCAATCCACCAACTCCCCGTCCTGAATAATGTTCCTTTTTTCAGACTTTGATTTCGTGTTTTTTGTTTGTTTTATTGTATTCTGAGCTGTAGGAAATTTTGTTGCCAAATTTACTATTGTGTTTTTGAAAAATACCATAAAAGGAAGTCTAAGTTTAAAGGGAATTACAGCTTTACTTGTAAGATATGAACTGTACCGTGGACATGTTTTCCCAGGATATATGGAACACAATAAAAAATATATTTGGACCATTCTTCACCAGTGTGGGTTTTACATGTAGAGATAATGACTGTGGCCGCTGCTGTGAAGGTGTAAAAAGACAACTGTGGCTTTGTGTGTGCTCCTTTTGAGCTGGGGTGAATAAATACCTCACTGCACATGGTGCGTCACCTACGCATCTTGATTTTTTTTTTTTTAATTTTGTGATATTTTTTCGTATTTTTCCCAAAATGTCAGTTTTGCAAGAAATTAGTTTTCCTTTGGTGGTGAGATTTATTGAAAGAAATTACCCCAAAAAACATTCTCAAGATAGTGCGTGTGTGTGTGCTTGTGCGTGCGTCTGCGTCTGTGTACGTGCGTGTGCATTTTTTACGGTACCCTGAAGACGAGAGAAGGGTTTAGTAATTGTTATTCATTTCCCACCTTAGCCTGATTCCTACCCTCGATTGTATTTGTGCGTGCAGGTTTAAGACTACAGTCCTTAATTCCTCACTGCAGATGTTGTGAAATGCACTAGTATTGCATTGTATTATATTTAAAAAACAAGCATTCAAACAAGTTTGCCTTCTTCAGATTGTAAGGTGAAACTTGCAGGTGCCTACGAGGACTGAACGAGTGGCAACAATGGAGAAAGGTCAGTATTTTTAGGTTAATAGCTGATTGTAACAAACAATCATATAAATGAATGACGAACTTAATTTCTTTTAACAAAAACTATGAATTGAACAAGTTCATAAAAAGAATTTAACTGAACTTTGAACAATCTTGCTGAAAAAATTAACTTTTGCAATACTACCAAGCGTTCCACGAGCTTACTAGAATGTGCAACAACTGAAGCTCCTTTTATATGGGGAATTTGTTGAGTGGCTAAATTGTATTACAGAACATCTTGTCTCTCGCTTAGTTATTTGAAAAAATGTGACACATATAGGAACGGAAGAGGCACAACCCACAAACAGACTTGAATGTATTGACTGTGAAATGAGGTTTACTGAGGTGCTTTTTTAATGGTAATGTTTATTCCCACTTCCACCACCATTTTGAACAACTTGTTTGATCAATCGGCATGTTTTCTAGACTTCAACGTAAAATTCTGTCTGATTTTACCCACCTTCACCGTAATTAGCCACTGGTGGTATGATGTATCGTTTCCTGTGGAGACAATTGATAGATTGTAAGGGTCTTTACATTTCTCAGTGGACATATTTAAGAGACTCTGCGATGACTTATGAAATGTGGACAAATATTCAGTACTCAACCTGAATGAGTACAATAATAATTTTAAATTACATTGAATTTCCCTTCAGAAACCATATTTTCTAATGTAGAGCAGAAAAGTCACAGGTTTATGGTTTACAAGTGGAATGCAAGTGAGGTTTGCAAGTGAGGTTTGTCAATACTTGCATGCCAAATGCAATCTTTGTAACAAACTCATCAAACATTGATAAAATGAAAAAACTAAATTACACCATTTTAGTTTTGAAAGGTTCACTTGATTGACCTGAAAGGGACTCTTCATTGACATTAACTTTGGCACTTAGAGCTTGCATGTAAAAATTACATCATTTTCACCAGCAAAGAGTTGTTCTAGAACAGTGTGAGCAAATAGTCCAACAATTTGAGAAGCGTATTTTCATGAACATAAGGCGCACTTTGAAGTCCCAAATCTTCCCAAATACTGACGAAGCCCCCTGTACTGCGATGCGTCTTGTGAGACCCATAGATCTAATACACATGCTATTCACTCAAGCAACAGGTCTGATCCCCCATTGAGCATTTCAGAGTGCATGTTAGCACACCCTAATGGTTTAAGTCTGAGACTACTGTGCGAAGTCTTGACTGTGACAACTAAATTCTGTGAATACTTCATCTGTTGATGGTTTCACACAATTAATTAGAACAGACCACTAGGTATGTGCGGGAGAAAGCTGGCCAAAAGGGCAGCTGTCCACGATATCGTAGTCTGTCTTATCATTCATGTTATTGCAAACAATTAACATCACAGGTTTAGACAACAGACTGAAAAAAAAACTGCCCAAAGCACACCACTCACATCTCTCTAACCAACTGATTGGCTGAGGCTGATAGGCTCCCAGAATGCCTCAGTACTCTTTTTGTGTTTTTATTTCTTTTTGTAATATGAATGGCATGAGAAATGCATGTTTTGTGTTAATTGTATTTGTTTGTTTCATTGTTTGCTTGTATGCTGTTCAGTGATAGTTTTGGTTTTGATTTAAAACTGTCACTCTACGGAGTGTGGTGACTAGTGACTTCCCACCCCTGACATTATTGATTTGCTTTGTTGTCATGCGAGCTCCGACAGCCTATGTCGTGCTGCTATTGGCAAAGGTGCTTGTCTCTGAATACAACCTAGCATGCGTGGGCTGGCGTGCGCGTGCTAGCCTCATGGTGTCACCACCTCAATGTGCAATAGGGCTAGTGGGTGTGTGTGGGTGTGTGTTAAATACAGAAATAGCACCTGCGACTGACGCTGCGCCCTTTGATACGGCGCGTCTTTTGGCCGTGGAAATACGGTAAGTTACTCAACACACATTTGCAAGGAATTTAGGGATTTCATCACCTACGGTCCATAATAGCATCAAACTAAGAAGAGAATCTAGAGGAATCTCGCCACTTAAAGGTGTATATCGTGCAACGACTAAAACCAACACTTAATGACCGTGACCTTGAATACTTAAGAAACACTTCAAGAACACTTCAGAAAACCACTCTCATTTACCACAATTTGTAAAGATTTCAAGTTAAAACTCCACCATGCAAAGCAAAATGCCGCCCAGGCTTATCTAATATAATACAACATCAGAGACCCCAGACATTTGAGCAATTTAAGTTAAGACAATAAGTGAGAATATTTTTTAAAAAAATAGATGATTTTACACTGGCTGGAAGCATATATTGCGGTTTTGAGTAGCTTTTTCTGACAATTTTACTCATTGCGTCTTCAACATGTACACAAACGCAAATGTGAATGATCAGGTATTCAAGTTGTAATTGGCATCTTATTTGCTATGGAAATACTAAAGACTATAATTTTACACACAATACTTCTGTATTCTGGCTGTTACTTAACCAGTTTAATATCTCATGCGTTGTTGCTCACCTAATATTGAATCTACCTAATTTAGTACCCGGTACCAAACTTAGTAGTTCTTCTCTTTTCTTAAATTTAAATCAGGGATGGCAGCACAGCGGCCGACTGGTTATCATGATGGCCTCACAGTTTAGACGTGCAGGGTTCGGTTCCGGTATGGCCTTCCTTTATGCTGTTTGCATGCTATCCCCATGTCTGCACGGTTTTACTCTGGTTTCCTCCCACATTTCAAAAACATGCATGGTAGGTTGATTGGACCCTCTAAATTGTCATTAGGTGTGTTTGTAAGTGCAGATGGTTGTTGGTCTTTGTGTGCCCTGCGATTGACTGGCAATCAGTCAAGGGTGTACCCCGCCTACTGCCAAAAGACAGCTTGGATAGGCTCAAGCATGCCTAGTGACCCTAGTGAGGAAAAGCGGCTTGGATAATGGATGGAAATAAAAGATGGGGGTGGGACGCAATTTCCCATCAGTGCAACTTGGGGGCCACATAGGACCTACGACTTCAAAACCAGATGAATAACAAAAAATGCTTTTTTAAATTTGGACAAAATCCGTGCATACGTGCACAATAAGCGCTCTTATTATATTGTTTTTTGCGATAATCCATTTTACAATGCAACTATAAAAACACACTATCCTATCCAAACAACATCGTGTTTGAAGCAAACAACAAAATAAACACATTTTTCCCCCCAGTACCAAGGGTTGTCTTTCACAAAAATTACCATAAAAGGAACGACATAACTGCTGTTCTATAAACCAAGCTTAGGTGCAAGGACTAACTTTTTTTTTTTTTTAACACAAATCAACTCACTCAAAGTTTTTAATATTATTGAGGTGCTATGTTTGTCTTGCACATCACTCCAAATCCGCAATAAATATCAGGCCGACTCACGCTGTTGTATAGGGCAGTATAAGACCCATTGTAAGATCAACTAGGACATGTTTGCACGCAGACAATGCAATGGTGATTGGTGATATTACAAATCGAAAATATAATCGACACCTGCATATTTGCAAAGTTCAAAAGCCAGCATGTAATGGTATGGGGCTGTGTTAGTGCCAATATCATGGGTAACTTACACATATGTGAAGGCACGATTAATGCTGAAAGGTACATTCAGGTTTTGGGAAAACATATGCTGCCATCCAAACAATGTCTTTTTCATGGACACTCTCCAACAATACCAAAACAAAACTTGATTATGACTGTCACTTGACCAGCTTGAGATGTACATCAATCAAGAATGGGAAATAATTCCAATTACAAAGCGTAAACCATTACTGACCTCAGCCCCTAAATATTTTTTTAATCTTGTTCAAAGAAAAGGTGATGTAACACAGCTGTAAACACGACCCTGTCCCAGCGTTTTTGAACAGTGTTGCAGCCAGAAAATTCCAAGTGAACTTTTATTTACTAAAACAAAGACCGACCGACCTTTTCTGCAACAGTAATGTAATCCAGTTAAAGTTTTTTTTTTTCTTTTTTTTGTATCCTGAAGATATAACGCCGGTAGATGTATTTCCTTACATGAATGGTTGTTTTGATCACATGGGCCATGCACGACCTCACGACCTGCTGGATACAAGAACAGGGACGAATTCTCGAATGGACTGCTCATCTATGAGTGCTATTATCGGACATTTTGGATGGAGTGTAAGATGGGCTGAGGATATGTTTGTGTATTTATAATCATGTTTTTATACACTGCCTGTATCATTAATGTTTAACACACACACACACACACACAGACACGTTGTTGTTTTAACACACACACACAGACACTCACATTATTGCTTTAGCACACACGTACACACTTACGCTTTTCTTTAAGTTTCGATTTCCTTGCTTCAGCGTGAATTCCTGACTGACCTTCACACGTGATTTATGCCTGCTTTCCTGTCTCCCTGGAGACAGACTCCCATTGTCTGCTAAGGTATGAGCCACTTGAATAAAAAGGCCCTGCGGGGGGTGAGCGAGTGAGAGAGAGTGCGAGAGATTGAACTAAGCAAGACGCTTGCTTCCTCCTGTCTCGCTCTCCCCTTTCGCGAACGGTCAAAAATAAAGCTTTAACTGGTTTGCTCTGGTTTTCTGCCACCTTTAGTAAGTTATTTTCAGTCTAAGAAAGGCGTCAGGGCATTTTAAACCTGACATTTATTTGGTGCCGATCACCCGGGAGCCACATCCGGACGGCGACCGTCGCGAGACATCGGACACCGCAAACTGGCGCCAGCGCTTCTCCATTGAGGAAGCAAAGTCTCCGAACTCCGCTTCGGCCGTCCGCCCGATGTCGGTTCCCTATCGGACAAGGCTGATCCAGGGGAAACCAGGTATTGTTTATCAAATTATTTTGTACCACCATTTTAAAATTTCAAAATGTTAAAACAATTGGAAGGGGAGTGAAAGAGGTGAGTGAGACAGAGCGCGCGGAGGCCGGGCCTCAACCGTTTAGTCAGTACGGTTAAAATAAACTGCATCGTGCTAGTCCAAGGAGTTATATAAAAAGAATCAGTAGCGAATTAGGCCATAACTCATTGAAAAAAAACAAAAAAAATTGGTAGCGAATTGGGCCACAACTCGTTGAGAAACTGAGCAAATTGAAGAGACACAGATAGCACGGTGAACAAATTGAGTAGTGTTCCTCGGTGTCAAAGGTAGCGAATTGGGCCATAACTCGTTGAGAAACTGAGCAAATGGAAGAGAAGAAAAAAGATAAGACAGCCTAGAGCAGGGAAACAAGGTTTCCAAGCAAATTAAACGTTCCTCGGTCCGGAAAGAAACCCCGAGAAGGTCTACTCACAATTTCACATTAAATTTAGGGAATAATAAGGCATTATTTTCGGTGGTTTTTATTTGAATTTCTTTGGTAAGCAGACTGCTCGTTTGACTGAGAAGTGTGTGTGTGTGTATGAGGGGCTGTGCAGCTGTGTGTGATGAGCAGCGGTGATAGTGTGGGGAATTGTGTGTGCGTGAGTAAAGATAGCGGACTTCAGACAACAATGGAAAATGGGTCAAAACGTGGCCATAGAGTTGAAAGCAAATTCAGATGTGAAGTTTATTAACGGGTATGACCCGGATTGTTGCCAATTTCTGGAGAGTGAAGAAATATACAGCCAAATATATGAAGCCACGTCTGAAAGATCCGGCGAATTTCGAAGCAGTGAGAAACAGAAAAAAAAAGGATGAAAACAAAATGAGCAAAGGAAAGGAATGTGAAAAGTCACCAAATTTTCTAAAATGGGGATATTAGGTAGTAAAATATAACCCAGAAATATGCTGCAGTGTAAGGATTGGACGCATGTGAAGAGAAAAAAAAAAAAAAAAAAGAGGATCTTAATAAAATAAATTAAAGATTTAGGTTAAATGGAAAATTAAATAAATTTAATATAAATTCGGAGGTTAGTTAAACACTCACAAAAGTACTATACAGTACCGCCAAAATTAATAATCATAGACAAGACAAAGAAGAACTCTAAAGAGATAGAGAAATCTGCGCATATATAAATTTAGGAGTTATTTAATTGAATAAATAGTGGCTTTGGGATCCATTGGCATAAATAAAGGTCAATAGAGAGATATTAGTTGAATTGAAGGACTTATTATTGGCCAAAGATAAGGATAGATTGTGTTGCTGTTATTACTAACATGTTCTTCTTGTCTGTAGTTGTTCAGTGTTGAGAACTGTGTGTGTCGTTTCGTGGGCCCGTGTATATGGGTGTGTGTCTGTCTGTGTGTCTAAATGTCAGGGAGAGTGATAAAAGTGGTTGGAATTGTGGTAAAAGGATTGATGAAGTAAAGATAAAATGGAATCAATGATTAGTAACGAGCAAAAGGCTACTTAGGAGTGATGAGATCTTATTGAGGAAAATAATTCAAAAATTTACAAAAAGAAATCAATGAAGGGGAAAAGACATTTATTCCAATTTGATCTAATTGGTTGATTGAATTGAATTGATCTAAAAACCTCTAATCTAATCTCGTTGCACACTTGAGTACAATGACAATAAAGGGATTTCTAATGTCTAATGTTAAAATAAAATAAAATGACTTTTACGACGGGAACAGACGACAAAGAGGAGTTAGAAGAGGAGCAAACAGGCGAAATACTATTAATATACTACTAATATTGGCCTTTGATGAAATAACTGAGCTGAAATAACCGTATTGGTAATGGGTCACCAATTACCTTTTTATGTGACACTGGTGCATGTAGTATTGCTTATAATAAATCCATTCCAAATGATAGGGCAAGTGAGAAAGGTGTCATAGTCAGATTTGCAAGTGGAAAACTGTATAGAGTAACAGAATTAGAACCTGTGTGGTTGAAGTACCCAGAAGGACACTGAGTTGGTTGCATGAATTGAACTAAGTTTTATTTTTACAGAACAATGAGAACCCAAGTTGTGGGGAGGTGATTAATTTACAGAAAAAGATTAGTGATGACACACTTTATACCTACATGATCCAACAGATAAGGTATATCATTCTGATGATGGTTTTTACTTAATTGCATACTTCAGAAAGGGAGAAGTAGGTGTTATGAAAACTTAACAATTGAATGAAGCTTTTGAAAGTGAGCATGAGAAACCTTTGCAAGAGGCAAAGAGGAGGTGTGGTCGTAAATCATGAGTGTGTTGAAGAACAGCTCTGTGAAGAGGTCCCAAGTGAGGAGAAGGAGGTCAGAGAGAGAGTTTAGTGATTAAAGAAGGTGTCATTTGAATGAGAGGAGGATAGGAATTAGATTCTGCTTTTTGGTGAATTGAAGAAATAAATATTTTATATTTCATATTTCAGTTGATGGTGTTTGTATTAAGGTAGACCAGAAATGGAATGAAATGCAGAGATAGAAATGACACAGGGAAAAATTTGACTAGAAGGGCTATAATTTTCATTAAAGCAGAGAAGAAATTAGAAACTACAAATAACATTGATGTGTACTTGTCCACTTTAAGGTAGAACTGGTTGAAGTGAAATGAGTCACAAGATTACAAAAATAGGAAATAAAATAGAATTAAAATGTTCACTTTTGTGATAAGAAATTTGTGATTAGGTGAAAAGGAAAAAGAGAATTACAGGCTTTTCAAATAAAACACCCTAATTCAAATTGGCCAACTTGTCAAATGGAAGAGAAAATTCTAAATTATACACAAAAAGCATGAACGTGTTGAGCAGAAGGAGAAGGAAAAAAAAAAAAGGAGGAAGCAGAAAGTTTGTTATAAACAGTAACTTTTCAGGACGAGTGGTGATAGCAACGGAGGATCACGTGACATAAAAAAACAAACATAAAAGGTGTGTGTAGAAGGAGTTCTACATCAACGTGCATTTTACTTATTAGGCCGTGATACACTGACAATTGGACTTTAATATCAGAATCAATAAGCAAGGGCGAATTTAAACAAACGTCAAAACTTTAAAAGGGCGCATTGTCAGTGATAAGCAAAAAGAAGAGAAAAAAAAAAGATATTGCCAGACCACTTTTCTGTAAACACCTTCCTTGGGATGCCTCGGTGACCCCTTTTAAATCCCTGACCCTTCGTAGATAAAGTTGAGGCCCAGTGCCTCTCAGGGCTGTAATTTATGTGTTGGGGAGGTCCAGCAAGCCTTGGTAATCTTAGGAGCAACAATATCGTCATGGCCATAAAATGGGTTGTGTATGTTGGACCTTGTGAAGATACACTGCAGGATTGTATCGACAAAGCATCTTAACGCACTACCAAATTATTATGAGCCATTTGAGCAAACAGTGACTGCAAAAAATGACTTCATTAGCCTGGGTTACTGCAGGAACCAGGGCAAAGTGAATTCATTTGCATATTAGTCACAACAATTCGATTCCGTGGCGAGAACCACGTCAGAGTGTGATCAAGAGCCTTCACTGCTGCTTTAAGGAATCAAAAAAAAAATGACATTCCTTTTTCCACCACATTCACATTGCACGGCGACCTAATTGTCACAGGGACACATTACACTGAAGGTGTGGTGCGCTCAGCCAGCGTCATTCTTTTTCCCCGCACCATCTAGAAGTCGCCCACACGACTGTGGAGCCGTCCAAATTATCGCCAAACCGCGACTTGACCTTATGAACACTTTTTTTTCTTCCGACTGGAGAAAATCAGACTTGTACACAGACACAGACGAGGTGCACATTCCAGACTGATAAGAAGTAAAAGTGTTTGAGAACCAAGGTCACAGGTTGAAATCACACTGACTTTTATGCGATGGGAGTATTAGCAGTGTGATACCAACAGATAACTTGTAAGAGAGAAATTGTTAGGATAAGCAGGAAGAGCGTAGGCGGGTGTGAGCTAATCAAAATTTGGGGTTTCCCATCTTGTATGAGTTGTATGGTTACAATGTGGACTGACAGTCAAGATAAATGTTCATGTGTTCTGTCGACATTGGGCAAACAAGGGCTTTTAAACCACAACAGGAAAAGAAATCTGCATGAAGCACGTCTAAATAGTCATTTGTAAATGCAAAATTCTCTTAACAGAAAATGATACAATTACAATTGAATACTGCTGCGCTGACAATGCAGCAAGGCTGCTGCCCAAGTCATGACCTCAAGGTTGGCACAGCACTAATAAAAGGGAAATGAACACACACACACACACGCGCAGCAAATCAACTTGACAATTTGGTCTCACGCCAGGGGAAAAAGGCACCACTAATTGAACGCACACATTGGGAGAACAAAGGTGCAAACATTGCTGAGGACAGGATCAGCAAATTGGCAGATGGCAAATCCTGGGTGCCTAATTCATTGATTGGAAAAGTAACAAGAGTGACACACGAGCATAGCCATGTGTCAAGAGAGGGGAAGTGTGATATGAAATTGTTCCCACATACAGACTTTTCAACAAAAAAAAAAAAAAAAAATTTTTTTAGACAAAATGTTATTTGTTTGAGATGCAATATTGTTTGGTTGTAATTAATATGTTTTAAAAATGGGTTAAGTTGTTTCCGACAACATATGCTGATGCTAAAACAGTTGGAAAAAGTGTTGCGTAATCAAATTATCCTGACATTTGGAATTTCAAGAAGTGATTTAAAGTGAAAATGATGCATTTTGTGAATGATGTTGTAACAAGTGGGACAGTTGTTGCAAAATTGACTCAAAGCGTCATTGTGCATACAGTCTGCAGGACTTGTGGTACGTACTAATGGAACTGTTAAGGCCAGACAATATTAAGACAATGGCCAGACTGTGTTTCAATCCTAGCAATGAGGATAGTGCCAGCCGAAGGAAGGACACTATCCCCTTTTGAAATCCTATATGGCCTCACACAGACTCTCAGGTTCATCAGAACCACCAGCGACTGGCACATCGGTCCCAGTCCACATGGGAAACATGTTTGACCGAAAAAGATGCAAAGACAATTACTGGTCAGTGTGTTCTGATCCACAGAGAAATCACATCCGTGTGGGAGACCAACTCTTCTTAAAGGTGTTGAAACGACTTCGTTGGGACAAGTGAATGCTGAGATGGCCCTCGCCAGATGATGGCAGTGACCCAGACGGCAGCAAAGGTGGCGGCTGGATCCACCAGTCGCAGTGCAAGCTTCACCGGTTTCCTGCTGAACCATCGAGAAGTTCAAGAAAATGCCTCGCTACGCAAGTCCCTTAAAAAGGGTCTCCACCAGAGTCACAATCTCGGACCACACGCACATCAGAACCACACAACCAGCCACAGATACTAATGTTGAAGCCACAGAACAAAAAAGATTAGATATTGTTTGGAAATTAATGAATTTCAGCCTTGATTGGAGAACATTACTGCATTTAAGTTTTTAATAAAAATTAAACAATTATTGATGTTATGACCACTATGAAGAATTTGAAAGACACAATATATCGGGATAATTATAGTTTTCATTTTTTTATGTGTAGTCTGTTCATTTTGCATTATTTTTATGACAAAGACGATGGTTAACCACATGTTTGTTGCCCAAATGTACCATTACAACTTGATTGATGTCGAGAATGACGAACTTGAACTGGACACTGAAACGTAAAACACATGGACTTCTTGCCCCTGCCCTCACACGTGCACACACACACACCACACACGAAGATCCGGGAGGTAAAGACGGCTGTCTCTTCCTGCAACAAGGCAAAGGGGCCTTCATCATGTCACCCCAGGGACAAGCTCTGCGCGGAGACAGTTTTGTTATTTTTCACTAGGCATATTGAAATGTTCACACGTGATTTATGCCTGCTTTCCTGTCTCCCTGGAGACAGACCCCCATTGTCTGCTAAGGTATGAGCCACTTGAATAAAAAGGCCCTGCGGGGGGTGAGCGAGTGAGAGAGAGTGCGAGAGATTGAACGAAGCAAGACGCTTGCTTCCTCCTGGCTCGCTCTCCCCTTTCGCGAACGGTCAAAAACCAAGCTTTAACTGGTTTGCTCTGGTTTTCTGCCACCTTTAGTAAGTTATTTTCAGTCTAAGAAAGGTGTCAGTGCATTTTAAACCTGACATGGAGGTAAAAATCAGATACTGTTTTTTTGGCTGATATCTGAATCAGATCCGATATACATTATCAGATCGAGACACCCCTCCTAATAAGTTCCTCATTCATTTAATCTGACCAGATGAATCTTTCCCACTTCGGTGGGGATCTTCCAGTTGAGTGGTAGCATACTGCAAAAAAGCCTTGAGATGTTTTTTTCTTCAGGTATAGCTTCTTCTTTGCAACATGCCCATAGAGACCTTTCCTTGTGTAAAGTGTTGGATATTGTGGACTTGTGTACATGAGTCACAGGAGAGACTCGTTCAGGTCTTTAAGAGTTAACGGAGAGGTTTGCTCTGACTTCCCTGAACAGTTTCTTCTTGCCTTTTGTCGTGATCTTGAAGGGACACCCTGTTCTTCGGCGGTTCGTGGTGGTCACATGGCGGCTCCAATTCTGCACCAGTGATGCAACAGTATTTTTCTTTACATCAAATTGAACCTGCATTGGCTACATACCATTGTCCGTCTCAATGCTTCTCTCTTTCTGAGGTCTTCTGACATTTTCCTAGACTTCTTGACTGTCTGCTGACAAGCATGGGACGACTGTTGACTGGTGATTATTAGGTACAATTTATAGGTAGTAATCAAGCCTATGCAAGTCATGGGTGACTAAATGCAGTTTTGTGTCACTATGATGCAATACTTAATGGTGTGGAATCATTTTCGACTCAAAATAACTCAGATGCAATGGTGTGATTATTGTTGCAATAATAGTATACAGATATATGCAATCTATCAACAGAAAAGAATGCTAATCCAATACAACACAATTTTATTGGTATAGTGCATAAAAAGCGCTTTCCATACGGTGTAGTACAAATGAACAAAAGCAGTGATGAATTGTTGTGTTCGTTCTAGGGCTGGATGATAAACCGAAAATTTACCATTACTGAAATTTATTACAATAACCGACATAATTTTGCCCATGTCGGTAAATTCTGTGTCCCCCCCCCCCCCCCCCCCCAAAAAAAAAAAAGTATTTTCAGTCCGCGGCTATGTTCATGCCCCTTTAAAACGAGACTGCACTCATCTGAACAAGAAAGAAAAATGACGACACGATGGTGGCTGGCGATTCAAATCAAGAAGCGGCTGACACGGCTAAAGACAAAGTAACGTTCGTTGAAGTTGTTCCTGTTGCGCTCGTCGCGAAAAGAAATTTGACATCTGTCGTTTGGAAATGTTTTGGGCTCCATAAAGACGATGTTTGAGCAAAAGAACACAAACTACAAAGTGCGTCGTAAGCACCCAAAACAGCGCCTACAACACAACCATGCTGTTGACTTGGAACATGAGCTAAAAGCGAAGCAAGGTTCGACAAGTGACAACAGCCCATAACGGAGCCGACATCATACGAAAGAAAGTCTTAAGAGGTGGACGCTATAGCCGAGCACATCGCTAAAGATATAGCTCCTCTAGCTCCAGTGGAGCGCACGGGATTTTAACTCCTCATGAAAGTAGCCGACAAGAGGTACAAAATACTTTTCGCAAACTGCACTTCCCAAGATGGACAACATCGGGACGGGAGCTTAGACATGTCAAGCATTTTAGATCTAGATCCGACTTGTGGTCGAGTCGCAACGTGGATCCTTGTTTGAGCCTGACTGTGTGTGAGAGTATGTAAATAGTTTGTGTATTTTTAATCATATTTTTATACACTATTTGTATCAATGATAATTACACACACACTCACAGACGCGCACATCATTGCTTCAGCACACATGCGCACAACTGGCACACCCACACGCTTGTTTAAGTTTCACTTTCCATAAGTTTCGTTTTCCTCTGAATAAAAGTCCAAAGGGTTGGGCAAAGAAGTCAGTGAGAGTGCGGGAGATTGAACTGGCAAGACGCCTACTTCACCTCCTGACTTCTCCTCCCATCCGCGATGGAGAAAAGACAAAACCTTCCCTGGTTATTCCTCTGGTTCTCTGCATTTAATTCAGTCTAAGAAGGCGTCAGGACCTTTTTAAACCTGACAGTGTGCATTACATAGATGACAAGTGGCAACTGCCCACCAAAGTACTCAAGACGGCACATTTTCCTGATGATGCACACTTGTTTATTTGGCTTGCACTGATTTTTTTTTTTCATTTTATTTAGCCTTTTGTTTACAGGCCACACTCGCTCCTTTGCACTTGGCATTATTTATATTGTTTACAAGAGACCTTTACACAAATCTAGGCCTTTGCACCTGGCATTACAGCAACTTGGCCCAATCTATTTGCAGGAAAATATTTTGCGAGAGGTAGCCTTTTTCTCCGGTTCTTTGTGACATTGTTCAAGTCATGCAAAGTAAGCTATTTGGAATGTTGATACAAATGATTTTTGTACTTTTATTTTTCATCGAAAGTAATGTGTACCAGTTGGTAAATTAAATAAAGCAGTAAATATGCATTTCCTGCATTTATTCGGATTTTGGTCCACATGGGGAGAATTTGTGCATTTATCGTTATTGAGGTGAAATTTCTCAATTTATCGCGATATCGATTTGAGGTCATATCCCCCAGCCCTAGTTTGTTCTAGTACTGTATTTTCACGACCATAGAACGCACCGTATTAAAGAACACAGTCTCAGTTGCGGGAATATTTAACATATACATAGTATTATTGGACGCAGGCACGACAAAATATACCTTATAAATCTTCATGCATACACACTAAAACATAAGCTAATATGCATGATAGTGTATGTTTTGAAAAAGGCAGCGTTTTCTTTTTTTAATCATCATCCATCAGTCATCATCCACAACATGTAAGTCCTCGTTCCAACACGGCAGGTTCATCTTTCCTCTCGGCACATTCCCAGTGGCACTGCCAAAGCCCATCAAGTATGATGCCAGCTTCTGTGACAGCTTGAACATCAGTGAAAGCAAATACATTAACTTCACAGTACATGATCACACAATGCCAGAGTAGGCATTCCACTAGTCACCACAACTCACTCAAAGTAGTCACTGTTATACATCAAAACCAAAACAATCACCCATCAACAACTGAACAACATACAAGCAAACAATGAAACAACCAAAACAAGGAATGAAGAAATACATTTAACGCAAAACATGTATCTCTCATGCCATTCACCGCCCCCGCCCCCCAAAAAAATACAATTAACACAAACGTATCGCTCGTGCCATTCATATCACAAATCCTACAAAGCATTCTGGTAGTGCTTCAGCCTCAGCCAGTCAGATGGCTGGTTAGAGAGACGTCATGAGTGGTGCGCTTTTTTTTTTTAATTTTTGGGCAGTGTCTGGTGTGTAAAGGTTAATCTAACCTGTGATGTTTCTTGCTTGTAATAACATTTTTGATAAAACAGATTACAACATTGTGGACAGGTGCTTTTTTAATCCAGCTCTCTCCCGCACATACATACTGGTTTCTGGTCAAGCAGCTGTGGTCTCAAACTGTTACCAACAGAGGGTGCTCACACAATGCAAAGTATGGTTCCCAGTTAGTTCAGTGCTCTGTGCTCTCAAACTTTGCCAACAGAGGGTGCTAACATACACAGTGAAATGCGCCCAGTTAGTTAGGCAGAGCACTCATGAAAGTCACATGTACAGATTTTAGTACTGATGTAATTTTTAAGAGCATATAAATGACAATGTTCAGCAGAATCAAGTGTCCCTTTCAATATATTGTCTTTGTAGAATATTAAATATAGGTAGAAGATGATTTGCAAATAATGGTGTTTTGTTTTTATTTACATTTTACACGTCTCAACCAGTGAAATTGGGGTTGTACAACTATGGTAAATGGCTAGAGAAGATCAAAGTACAAACAATTGACAAACATCAGTCATTTGGCCGATTACCTTGGCCGTCGTGTGAAGGGCCATAAATGGCCGATTTAATCGGCCAGCCGATTCATAACTCAAAATCACGATGATACATAAATACTAGCTCACCTGCATAATTGCCATTGTCGATCTCCTCCTCAAAGATGTCACTGAAACCTTTACCAGAGTTTAATAGCTCCAGACGGCCATCAATGAACTGGAGGTGCAAAAAAAACCTTTATTTTCGTTTGAATTTTGATGCTCTCATATGTGAGTTATGCATCTTCAAAGATGAATACACATAATGCCAAGGTTTATTAACTAAAAAACTGACATTGCAAGAGTTTCTCAAAGTGTCAGTGAAAAGCAATGACAGACATTTATCGTATATATATATATCTTCTTCTTTTCCTTCTGGCTTTTCCCTTCAGTGGTCGCCACAGCCTCCATCGAACCTTGTCCTCTGCAGCCACTGTTCTCACGCCAACTACTTTCATGTCCTCTTTAACTACATCCATAAACCTCCTCTTTGGTCTTCCTCTAGACCTCTTGCCTGGCACTTGGAAACTCAGCATCCTTCTGCCAATATACTCTATCTCTTCTCTGGACATGTCCAAACCATCTCAGTCTGGCCTCTCTGACTTTATCTCCAAAGCCCCTAACATTTGCCGTCCCTCTGATGTACTCATTCCTGATCTTATCCATTTTGGTCACTCCCAAAGAGAACCTCAGTATCTTCATCTCTGCCACGTCCAGCTGTGCCTCCTGTCTGTCCTTCTGTGGTACTGTCTCCAGACCAGACAACATCGCTGGTCTCACCACAGTTCTATGAATCTTTCCTTTCATTTTAGCTGAAACTCTTCTATCGCACATCACACCTGATACTTTTCTCCACCCATTCCAGCCAGCCTGCACACGCTTCTTCACTTCTTTTCCATACTCTCCATTGCTCTGGACTGTTGACCCTAGATACTTAAACTCCTCCACCTTCTTGGTCTCTTCTCCCTGTAAGCTCACGCTTCCTCTTGGGTCCCTCTCATTTACACACAGAAACTCCGTCTTGCTACGGCTTATCTTCATTCCCCTCCTTTCCAGGGCAAACCTCCACACCTCCAGCTTCTCCTCCACCCGTTCCCTGCTCTCACTACATATCACAATGTCATCTGCAAACATCATGGTCCATGAGATTCCTGTCTAACCTCGTCTGTGAACCTGTCCATTACCATAGCGAACAAGAAGGGACTCAAAGCTGATCCCTGATGTAGTCCCACCTCCACCTTGAACTCCTCCGTTACACCTACAGCACACCTCCCCACTGTCTTACGGTCCTCATACATGTCCTGTACAACTTGAACGTACTTCTCTGCTACTCCGGACTTCCTCATACAGAACCATAGTTCCTCTCTGGGCACTCTGTCATAAGCTTTCTCCAGTTCTAAAAAGACACAATGCAGCTACATATATATATTAGAGGTGTCAGAAAAACGCGTTATTAATGGGATTAATCCAACCCCCTTTTAATGCCGTCAATTTTTTTAACGAACGATAAAGAGTCATCTTGTCCGAATAAACAATGTAGTCCTATGACGTTGCGCTGACGCTTACCGGAAATAAACATCAAGCAAGCGAAATTTAGGACACACCTGCATGAGCCTGCTGTGCGGAGTTTTCACCGGTTTATAGAACTAAAAGCATCATGGGAGTGGTAAAAATTATGCTAATTCAATTCTGAACGGCAATGTTTTTTTTTTTTAAAGTTACCTAATGGTGTCATTGATAAAAGCAAAGTCATTTGTGTGCATTTCCATCGTGCACTGAACTACCAGCAGCACATCCAGTTTAAAATACCATTT
>NC_142408.1:15229510-15277010 GCF_059441095.1 Idiotropiscis lumnitzeri | reverse complement strand
AGATCTACTCGTTCTGAGTACTCAAGTCCATTCATTACTTGAGCCCTGGTCTCGTCGTACAAAGCTGGAATTGTTTTCTCAGTGAAATGTTTTCGACTAGATATTTCTTACCGTGGCTCTAGAGTGCGCATCATGTAGTGAAAATCATAATTCTCAACTACGCTATACGGGCGGAGATCCTTGCATATATATACGGAGATGCTGTGCGTAAAAGACTTTGCCTTGGGAGAATTATAAGAGAGTTTTGCTTTCCGTCGAGAACCCATGTTGGTCTGACCAGGAGGCAAGCTGACGTCTGCATGTGCATAGTCCTTGTCTTTCCAGTGTACTTTACTTTTGTGAGACAGTTCTTGCAAATAGCAAAGTCCTTAGCCAGCTTAGTTTAATCCGTACTACTGTAAAATCCGAAATGCAGCCACAGCATTTGACTTGTATGATGCCGGTGCATCTTTTAACTTTTAAAATTTTTTCGCTTGCTTCAGCCATGTTCGTTCGAATTGTTTGTCTTCTTCGCCTGGCCACTTAGGCCCACTTCCCCACCGCTCCTCTGAGGCACGCCCCTGGTGGAGCACCAAGTAATTGCTCAATGAGCAATGAACAATGAAGGAGCGTTTATAGGAATCGCTATATTCTTTTAAAATATTGATACGTGGGCGTAGGCATATCGATAATCGATCGGAAGACGAAATATCGCGATGTATCACCATATCGAGATATTGTCACACTCCTAGTGGCCACCACTACTTGAAGCTGTCATTGTCGCGGTGCAAGTCGGCGAAGATTTCGGATAAACTGCTCATTGATGAAGGAGGTGGTCAGCGAGCAAAAAATTCCAATGAGGGGGTCAAGTGTGACCGCATTGGAACGTTACATTGAGTGCCGTATGCTTGAATGTTCCGTTCCAAAGAATGTAGTTACGTCGCCTACAGTCGTAAAACTGGAGCCAATCCTCAGCCACATTAATGTGCATGTCCACTCATTCCCACGTCAGTCTCTTTAAATATCCCTACTGGCGGTTTATGCCCTACACGTCTGCATCGTGATCAACAAAGCAGCAGTACGCGAGTGTGCCGTCCTCCTAGCATAATCTATATACCTCTGCTCACTTCCACATGTCCTCATTCTCATATAAATCTGCCACGGAGAGGTTAATCCTTTTGATATGTTGAAGTGGTCATAGGTAGGGATGTACACGTGAATTTTGGTGCCAACTGATCACCGTTTTTTGACGTTATAAGCAATGAAAGTACAACGATTTCCAATGAAAAGTTTGCAATCGGTCCCTTCAGTTATGCTTCAGTACCATGGGGATAACAGGGGCGGTGACATATTCCTAATTAAAAGCAGCCGTTTTTCATGACGTAATTTATTTCCTAATTTCTCCAAAATAAATAGATAAAAAATGTTTCAGTTTCCTAATTAAAAAAAAATTATAAACTGAGCTTGTTAATGAAAAATGGGCAATTTTGGGTCTTGTCTTCCTTTAATACACTAAAAGTACTTGCCTATCACCTACGCAAGTAGAGGAATAAATGGAAGCAGAATAGGTAGTTGCCATGGCAACAAATGTGTGACACATTGCTAGCTTAGCATGCAGCTTCCTTCAACACAACAAGGTTTTACAGCACCATAACCGACCAGGATTCAACCTTTGGCCAGAAAGCTCAAGTTTTGTCCAATCAGGACTCGTTCGCTGCCATCAACGTGAGGTGCGTTCAGATATTTACTCTGGTGCCCTATCAACACTGACAGATATTTAGAAAGGAGCGCACTCCCCTCCCCATTAATTTCCAGACGCAGCCTATGCCTTTGCAAAAAGGTTACATTTTTTAAATACATGTGGTGTCTTAGAATTTGTATGATAAATGAATATGTCAAATCTTCTTGGGAAAACTGCCAATCACAAGTCAATCATTTGTGAATTTAATTGCATTTTATGATTTATAAAATATACCTTATTTATGCCTACTAGTAATATCAAAATATGACAAAAAATAAAGCTAATTTGACAATGTAGGACGCCAACCCACTATGACCATCTGGCTCGTACATGATGGTCCAACATACGTCAGGCGAACAACTTCCTCTTCTTCCAACTCTTCAAACAAACAGTAATATCGCTTTCTGAGTTGATTTCTGTCCTTGTACACATTACATATGGAGCCCCGCATTGTTTTTCTTCAAATGACATCACACTCCCGGTTTGTCACTTGCCAGGATCTCACTTTGGAAAAAATAAAACTTTGTCAAATGTGTGAAATGGATTTTTCATGCTTTATTTGTTTATCTGTTTAATTACTTTTACTTTGAATTCATCTGGCATATCTTAAAATTACTCCACACCAGGTCTTTAAATAATTTATTTCCTTGAGAATATCTTCACTTGAAAATGACCAGGAGCACTCAAATAGGGTCTTGCATTTATTTAAAACTATGTGTGCGCGCAGATATGTGCAAAAGTCATTTAAGTTAATAATCCTGTGAATGACTTGTTCTTTAAAGCATTAATATTAAATATACAGTAAAACGCTCCCATGTGCCGTCGTGCTGTAATGTTCCACACAGAATATTTAATATTATTGTTGGGAAGTGAATTTCTGCAAGTTGGCAGCTTTAAGCTACTTTAGCGCTGATACAATCAATCAAAAAAGTTTACAATCAGTACAAAAACTGTGTCGAACCCACGTCTGATTTATTTGGAATTTTGATTGAAATTGCAGAACACACTCAGGTTTGATTTTGAATTCATGTAACCCAAATGTTTGGAATAAATGGGTTACATGGGTTTTCTTATACCTACCCCTGCTGACAAATGTTATTGACTTTAATGGTATAACTACAACTTCTAACAAGTCATACTAAAAAGTCAAAGCATGTATCATTCCTGCTGATATCGTATTGGACGATATCGGTATTGGACATTACTCTGGCCGCAATATCGGTAATGTATCAGAAGCGAAAATGGATGTAGCTGGCTAATGCACGCATAGATTGTGAATCGGGTCAATTTGTGATGGAACTCAAACGGGTTACATTCCCCTTCCTCTGGCAATTAGCGTGGGTCTTAAACATAGGTAGCCAAAACACGCCTAATTTAAATGCAACTGCATTAATAAACAAACCACCAGATGGTGGTAGAACTGCACAAATAGATAACAACTTGGGCTTTTTAACAGATTTACTGCTTTTTATTCAATTGTTACAAGACGACCATATTGTGCCAATTTTAAGATCACACAATACCATTATCGTTCCATCCCTGGTAAGGAAGCTGTTTTGTTAATAGGAATGTACTAACTGATGAGAGAAGTGATCACATATATCATATGAAATGTACATTTCATTTGCATGTGCCAGTGCCTGACTATGTGCACATGGACATTTTGGCCAGCAACTCACTTCTGTGATTGAGTGGCAACCAGTTAAGGGTGCAGTTGGCCTCTTGCTCAAATCAGCTGTGATTGATTTCACCTCACCGTTAAAAGGAGAAGCGTGATAACATTGATACATATATGGATAGATGGCTTATTTTTGGTTGGTCTGTTTGTTTTGTGCATGATTGGCTGACAGAAAAACACAGCAGAATTGTAATCTGTATTCAAGCACAACACAAAACGCTAGCCTAATCACGCCTGCGTTCTAAGGTTGGGAACCGTACTGTACTGTGTTCTAAGGTTGGGAACTGTAACTCTGTCCACTCCTACTCTTTTTGGGCATTGTTTTGGATGTCTTTATTCAGTTGGTGCTCGGGGTTTCTTAATTGCACTAATAAAAGAAATTAATTAATGAAAAAAAAAAAACTCCAGAGACATGACGTCTAAATTCATTCCAATGGAGAATTCATATACCCCATTAGGTTACAGTTAAGATGTCTGTTTTTTTGTTTTTTTTTTAAGAAAATAATTTGAGGAAGTGTCACATACAGCGCTAACAGTGGTTGGGGCACCAAAAACAGTTGTTTCGTTATGTGTTAAATATCTTATCTGCAGTGTAAAATGTAACTATTTACTGACCAACTCAATCTGAAGAGCATTTCTGTAGCTGCCAAATAGAGCTGCTTGACTCCTGAGGAAGGCACGAGCCACACCATCGCCTGGGCTCGTTGAAAACCTCCTCAGCCGACTTTTTAGAGCTGAAACCTGATGGTACAGTGGAAATAAAACCATTAAAACAAATCTATATGAGCTTCATAAGCTACTAAAAAAGTCGCGTTACACATTATGTAATCTAAGGTACACAGAAGAAACTGAAACCCTCATCTGAAGATATATATCTTCTTCATTCAGTGAAATGCTGGAGATTCAGGTGGTGCAGGGTCGTCAAACGGTGGCTGGTTACATGTAGATTTAGCAGCCGGCATCTTTTGTGACTGAGGGCCCTTGTCCTAATAGGACTTCTTCAAGGAGAATAACATGACTCTTTTGGACCATCCTGCATACTCCCTTGATTTAAATCCCATAGAGAACATTTGGGGATGGATGGCAAGGGAAGTTTATAAAAACGGTCATCAGTTCGAGACAGGTGATGTCTTTCATGAAGCCATCTTCACCACTTGGAGAAATGTTCCCATTAGCTTCCTGGAAACACCCGCATCAAGTACACCAAAACGCATTTCTGAAATCTTTCCTAAGAAAGGGGGAGATACTCATTACAGAGTCCTACTTGAAAAAGTTTTGTTCTAGATGATAAGTAGCCTCTTTCAGTTAGACTGTTTTCAATAAATTATATTTTCAAAGTACTTTTTGTCAAGCTCCCCCCTTCTTGCTTATGCATTTTGTCACTCTACTTAAAATCTGTCTGCGTTAAATTGTGTTGGGATAAATTACATACCGTTTTGTTTTTTATTCTGATTCATGTCTTTGATTTGCGAGTCAAGTTTGTCAAATTATATATGTTGTTGGCTTTGTCTAGTTGGATTCATTTTCAAAATGGAGATGAAGGTGCTGTTAAATTTTAATGTGCATTGTCATTCACCTTCAAGTGTGCCATCTCCTCAAAGTCTGCCTCAAAGCGTATGATTTTAAAGGTGATTTTGCAAGTCAGATTACATTCTCTAACCAAAGACATCCATACAAATTTTACCATCTATTCAGCATTTCTTGGATTCATGATTTTAACCTCCGAACTCTTAGGAGTTGCTACTTTTTTCCCCACAGTATAAGTTGAATGTTAGGGGACTTTTTAATCAAGCCTTCTTCAGGTGTACTTTTTCAAATTCGTCTCTTCCAAAACTGCCAAGCATCTGTGTGAGGTTCATACTGATAATGACAGAAAGAACACACGGGTGCCTTTATCCAAACACAGCACTTCATAATGACAATGTGGAAAAAGATATTACATGTAGATAAGCACTAACAGCCTTTGTTCAATACTTTCTTGGTGCACCTATGGAAGTACTCAGCTCCAAGTGTTTTAGAATATGATGCCACAAGCTTTGCAGACCTGTCTTTGGCCCGTTTCGCCCATTCCTGTTTGCAGCAACTTTCAAGGTCCGTGAGGTTGGATCGGGAGAGTCAGCGCACAGCAATTTTCCTACATGGCTTACTCCTGACGTTTACACAAAAGACGTCAACCTCCTCAGACCAGAGAATCTTCTTTCTTATTGTTCGAGAGTCCTTCAGGTGCCTTTTGGCAAACTCCAGGTAGGCTGCCAAGAGCATTTTTGAATGAGTGGCTACCATCTGGCCACTCTATCATGCAGGCTTGACTGATGGAGTGTTGCAGAGATTGTTTTTCTGGAAGTTTCTCCTCGAATGGGTGCCTTTCCAAATCATGTCCAATCAACTGACAGTTGGACACCAGATAAGCTGTAGTGACCTCTCAAGGCCAATTAGTGGAAACATGACACACTTGAGTTGTAAATACCTATGTACATGGGATTTGTTAAAGTCTTTTTAAAAATAAACTTCTAAGAATTTAAAAACAATCATTTTGTCATTATGAGGTATTGCATGTACAATTTCAAAAAAATATTTACGCCAATTTAGAGTTAAGCCGTAACAACAAAAAAGTGAAGCACTGTGATTACACTTTGTGGATACACAGTAATTAATGCTGCAGTGACATGACATACTGATTTTAGGAAGTTGTATTTGAACCTGCGAATGTAAAATACTAGAACAAATTAAATTATCTGGTAGGTGCTGGTCAGGTGGTGTGTGACATCAGCAATGCGCTGAGAGTGTCCGGATATGAGGTGTGGTTGACAGTCGCTGCTGAGACTGTGAATCATGGCTCTTCCCACACATGAGATCATTATAGGAAATAAGTGTCCAATTAAACCCCAAAAAATTATTAAAAAAAACATGAATAACTGAACTTCTAAGAAAGACTGTATGACCCTTGTTGACACGAGGTTGTTTAATGCTTTGGATGCAGGGGAGCATCTTGGTCATTAAAATGGGTGCGCAATGATAGACTGTAAAAGACAAAAATATAAAAACATATACAACAGCAATTGCTCCTCACCACTTCATGGGGCAGGCTTTCAAGATCATTATAGGGTGTTTCAAGGGTGTTTGTGTCCACATTCAGGAGCACTACATCCTCCATAGCCATTCCTTGAACTTTCTAAAAAAAAAAAAAGAAAGAAATGTATGTCGTTACAGAGAAATCAATGTTGTTACACGGAAATCAAAATACACATTGTATGAATAACTATTACTTTTTCCAGATAGAAAATAACATGTGCGCGCGTGCGTGTGTGTGTGTGTGGGGGTGTGCGTGTGCGTGGGTGTGTGCGTGTGTATGGATTCATGTTTTGTGTTTTATTTATTTTTTTAATTAACCCTTTACTTGGTTGACTATTATATTTAGTGACATGCCTGCTGACGTACTGTGTCTCCACTTGGTACAGCGGCTGCACTGAGGCGGACAGAGTGAGGCTCCAGAGGACGGTCAAAACAGCGCAAAGGATTATTGGCTGCCCTCTCCTCTCATTGTCGGACATCTACACCGCCTCAGCAGGGCTCTCAATATCGTCAAAGACAATACCCACCCAAACTCACACCTGTTCGACCTGATGCCCTCTGGCAGGCGCTACAGGTACATCAAATCAAGGACCAATAGACTGAGAAACAGTTTCTTTCCAAGAGCCATCTCCATTCTAAACTCTCACACACACACACACACACACACACACACACAACCACCCCTACCTTGCAGAAAAGCAACGTGATGTGTTTTTATACAGTGAACCCTCGGTTATCGCGGTTAATGGGGACCGAGACCACCCGCGAAAACTGAAAATCCGCGAAGTAGCGGCGCACCTTAAAAAAAAAAAAAAAAATTTATATATATATATATATATATATATATATATATATATATACATATATATATATATGGGTAGAGAGAGAGAGAGTGAAATTCATGTTATAACAAAAAAAAAAAAATTATTATTAAAACTTATTTTTTTATTCCCCAGCCATTATTTTTGTATTTATTCAATTAGTTCTTTTTGTATTTATTTAATTACTTCGACTTTTTTGAGCAGGACTCTCCAAACGCAGACACGGGGAAAAGGTGGTGATACAAAGATATTGATTATAATCACAATATAGTCAGTGTAATCAGCGCGTCTCGCAGCAGCTGACGGCATGGCGCGAGACGATCGCTGGAGGAACGCCCACACAGCTGAAAAAACAAAAACACACGCGGCATGACAGGCACGGATCATGACAGTGAAATGAAAGGTGGCATTCTTTATTTATTTATTCATTCATAACTGACAGCCTCGCGCCCCGCCCGTGCCCCGGGCGGAAGGCGCTCCTATTCGGCTTAACTGTGACACACGCCCGCCCTCCTCCTGCGGAGCTTCCATTCGGTTAAACTTAGGGGCCGCTTGGAACCGCCCGTGCCCGGGGAAGGTGCTCCTCTTCGGCTTACTGTGACGCGAGCATGCCCTCCTCCTGCGGAGCTTCCATTCGGTTAAACTTAGGGGCCGCTTGGAACCGCCCGTGCCCGGGGAAGGTGCTCCTCTTCGGCTTACTGTGACACGAGCATGCCCTCCTCCTGCGGAGCTTCCATTCGGTTAAACTTAGGGGCCGCTTGACACCACCCGTGCCCGGGGAAGGTGCTCCTCTTCGGCTTACTGTGACACACGCCCGCCCTCCTCCTGCGGAGCTTCCATTCGGTTAAACTTAGGGGCCGCTTGGAACCGCCCGTGCCCGGGGAAGGTGCTCCTCTTCGGCTTACTGTGACGCGAGCATGCCCTCCTCCTGCGGAGCTTCCATTCGGTTAAACTTAGGGGCCGCTTGGAACCGCCCATGCCCGGGGAAGGTGTTCCTCTTCGGCTTACTGTGACGCGAGCATGCCCTCCTCCTGCGGAGCTTCCATTCGGTTAAACTTAGGGGCCGCTTGACACCGCCCGTGCCCGGGGAAGGTGCTCCTCTACGGCTCAACTGCCACGCACGCCGGCCCGAGCTCTGGTACGGTCCGAACCGCGCGAAACGTCGCCACCAAACGTGCTCTTCTTCGTCTGCTCTCTTCTTCGTCCACTCTCCTCTTCGGCGCACGCCGGCCGTCTAACCGCTCCAGCGCCCCCTCGTGCCGCTCGGCGAAACTACAATGCCCCCGAATATTTTTTAGACCCGCGAAGCACTGAAGCCGCGAAACGCGAAGTAGCGAGGGTTCACTGTATATCCTATTCAGTATTATTTTCCATTGCACTAACTATTGTCTTATTTATCTAATTTATATATTTATCTGAATTATTGTTGTATTGCACTGGAGAGGGGAGCTCTCTAATCTCGTTGCACACTTGAGTATAATGACAGTGCAATACAACAATAATACAGACAAATATATAAATTAGATAATAATAAATAATAATAAAAATAATAATAATGAACTTTTGAAAATTAACCTGTGAAAAATCAGACACTGATTTTGAATTGTGGCACAATGGAAAAAGAGAGACCCATCAGTGATGCGACATATTTATTTCCCAAATATTTCAAGCTTTTGCCATCTCACTCCTCTCTCAATCCTGAATGGTAATTCTGGTAAAAGGTGCTCGTATGTAAACAGAGAAGCTAAGAGCAAGGACCTAGCAACGTGCAATTAGAGGAATGAGATGAGCCTTTGGCCCACTGTTTTAAATAAAGTTGAGCCCACTTTTCCGAAATTATGTATTAACGTGGGTTTATTCACGGGGATGACATCCTTTCCTTTATTTCCCAGACAAGATGACTTATACCACAATGGTGAAAGAAAGGTTCTCTAAAGGTTAAGAGCGGCTTAGAAGATTCGACTTTACCATGGTTTCCCTTTTCATATCCTCAAAAACGAAGGTGCTGATTGGCCGAAGAACACATACAGGCTACCACAGTGCTTCTCAATTATTTTCTGTCACGCCCCCTCCCTACCAAGAAGAAAACAATTCGCGCCTGCCCACCACCATTTTTTTTTTTACATTTTGTAAGAATGTACATGTTCATTGTATATTGATGTTAAATTTTGTCAATAAAATGCCTTTTAGCAAAGCTAAATTGATAAGAAATATAATTTTTAGAACTATTGTTGAGAGGATCTCAAAACTCAGTACTCTGTGGTGCAAATATTGATGATATGACAAATATTTACTATACATTTGACGTCGAACCTCGTCGTCGTGGTGACGTCATCCGTTTCCGCGTTCCGGTCTGAGAGCGTCTGCTAAATGGCGAACGTAGACGTCGTCTTATTTCATGTTTCTATACGTAATGTTTGGAATACAACAGTTCTGTTCATAGCTGTTCTGTTAAAAGTAGAGTGTACATCGAAGCACTTATTACTCATATAAATTCATTTTAGCGATTAGCACGCTTAGCGCCGCCTCGTTCGCCGACACGTTTAGAACACTTCTTGTTAGCGGGGTCGTTTATTTGTCATCGCTCGCTGCTGCTGTGCACGGACTTAGATAAAGTACAAATAAAGCTCATACTGCTGCGGCGCAAGATAGCGTGGCGGATAGTATTCAAGTAGCGGCGAAAAGAATTACTTCCGGGACAACGAGCGACAAGGCAACGCTTTTTTTTTTCTTTTTTTTTTAAAATCAGTACTGCAAGACCTACTGCGTGAACTAGGGGCGCAAAGCGAAGCTTTGACGATCTCAAATTTGTGTTGTCTGAGATTGCAATTTCGTTTCCAAAACCATACACCGTACTACGGCGGGAAAAAAAGCAAGTTTCCCAACACGCGCCCCCTCAGCATCACACTGCGCCCCCCCAGGGGGGTGCGCCGCACTATTTGAGAACCACTGGGCTACCATATGTGATTGATGTTACTTTGTAGCATAACACAATGCCCTTTTTAGCATCCACAATGGCTTAAGGAGGCATTAGTGCGTGAACTCACGTTTATTAACAACCAAAACAGTGTGTCCGTCTGCCCGTGTTTGACATTGAAGCAGAAATATCTCACATGCTCTCTCTCGCGAACAAAGTGATGCGTTCATCAACTGGGAAATACCAGTACTCAGAGTAACAGAACATGACATTTGCCACTAGCCCTCATTGGCATCACATAATAAAATACATAATTAAGTTTGTTGCAATAGACTAACGAAAACAAAAGAAAATATGTTCTTCCTAATATTTAAAGATTTTTTCCAGTTGCATTTACAGTGTCGACCAATTCACTACTCTTAAATTATCCATACTAGTCAATAAAAAGAAAACATTTTGGATAAAGATTAAATTAAGGGGGGTGGGGCTGCTGAGCTTTCAATGGAGTGGGATGTGTGTTGGGAAGCTCCTATCTAGGGCTGCACAATTTTGAAAAAAAAACAAAAAACCTAATTGCGATTATTCAGACCAATATTGCGATTACGATTCAATTTGCGGTTTTTGTTTCATACACGTTAAAATGCATTAAAATGTGACTGTGTGTAAAATACGTATAAATAAGTATTAATGACAAGAGCCAAGCAGTATGTCAGTCTAGGCTGTAGCGCTGTGTGTCCTTATTGTGCACTTCCGTGACTCGCTGCTGCTCAGTACGGCAACCGAGACGGACATAAACAATCGCGGACAGTGAACATATCTCACAATACATGACACTGTTATCCGTTTTTGCTTTGACTTGCTTTATTTTATACACTCTTCAACTTTTCACTTCTCTCATTTCCTCGCTCGCCACTGCAGCATATCCGCTCATCTCCTTCACTGCAATCTTCCTCACGCATGCACGCGCACACCCACACGTCACACACAAGCTTGTCACAATGCTCACAAAACTACGATTGTGAGTCAGTTTAGTTTCAGACAAAGAATTAGATCAATATAATACAAACAAATAACTAATGTCACCATTTGATGAAAAGTACGAGGTGCTCTCCTCTGGCGATTATATTGTATTGTATTAGTTTTGGGGGGGCTAGAAAAAGCAGCATATTCACCATTGCTTGTATCAGACATGCACGATCACAAATTATAAAATGTTGCCATTAGTGCTGAAAAGATGCTCTGAGAGGGACCTTGTCACCGGTACGCACAAATACTTACGAGATAGTTTCCGATGCCAATTTTTTTTCAAAACGTGAATGCTACTGTTCGCGATCTTAGCTTAGCACGAGAATGACCGCTAGTTATTGCCTCCCTTGCATCAGTTCATTTCAAATCTGTTTGACAAGCTTCATACTCCAATCAGTGGTGCTGTTTTAAACGTTGAAATACTCGTGTTGCCTCTTGATCTGATGCTTTTTTTTTTATATGGTTCATTTTTGGCGAATCTGCCGTACATCCAAATAATAGACGTACATCCAAATAATAGACGTACCGCCCGCTAGCATCCAGCTGGCCGGGCGCTCGCTACATCGCGCGGATCGGACGAGGGACACCGGTAAGAGGAGGGGCGGGGGGCTCTGTGTTTACGTGCATGAGAACTGGTGCGGCGATAGCACGATCGCCGAGAAGCACTCTTCCCCCGACATCAAGTTCATGTCCGTTAAATGCCGGCCTTATTTTCTCCCGAGGGAGCTAACGGTAGTGATTGTCACAGCTGTTTACATCCCTCCCGACGCTAGCACTAGCACGGCGCTCTAGCTACTCGCGTGCGTCATCAATAAACATCAGCGGGCGCACCCTGATGGCGTCCACATTGTAGCGGGAGACTTTAATAAGGCCAATTTAAAGACTGTACTCCCAGAGTTTCACCAGCATGTCAAGTGCCCGACGAGGGGAGACAACACTCTCGACCATGTGTACTCGAACATCAAGCACGCATACAGAGCCCTCCCACTCGCCCCCTCGGCCAGTCAGACCACCTGTCCTTGCAGCTCGCACCTGCGTACACCCCTCTCAGGCGCAGATTCAGGCCTACCACAAAGACTGTGAAAACCTGGCGTGACGACGCCATGAGTGAATTACAGGACTGCTTTCATGACACAAACTGGGACCTCTTTGATCATCAGGACCTTGATGTCTACACGCATTGTGTACTGGACTACATCAAGTTCTGCATGGAAACTGTGTCCCAACAAAAGACTATACGGACCTTCCCAAATGCGAAGCCCTGGATGTCCAGCAGGGTTCGCGCTCTCCTCAAGGCCCGTGACGCTGCCTTCAGGTCAGGCGACAAAGCCCAGTACAGGGTGGCTCGTGCTGACCTGAGCAAAGGCATCAAGCTAGCAAAGGCAACCTACAAGGGGAGGCTGGAGGCCCACCTTGCCAGTAACAGACCACGGGAGGTGTGGCAGGGTCTACGGAGCATCACCAACTTCCGTGGCAGCAGCACGACCTCTGTAGACCCGAGTGCATCGCTGGCAGAGGAGCTTAACTGCTTCTTCGCTCGGTTTGACTCGCCCCAACCGTCACACCCCCGCACTTCAAGCTCCAACTCCCCCCCACTCATCGTAGAGGAACACGATGTGAGGCGCGCGCTCCTGGCGGTCAACCCCAGGAAAGCTACTGGACCCGACGGAATACCAGGCAAGGTCCTCAGAGCATGTGCCCACCAACTGTCACATGTTTTCTGCAGGATCTTCAACCGCTCCCTGGCTCAGGCAGTCATCCCCTCCTGCTTGAAAACCTCCACCATTATTCCTGTCCCCAAAAAGTCACCAGCCGTCCACCTGAATGACTACCGTCCTGTTGCTCTCACACCAGTCATTATGAAGTGCTTCGAGAGGCTGGTTCTCCAGCACATCAGGGACTGCCTTCCTCCCACTCTGGACCCCTACCAGTTTGCATACCGGGCTAACAGATCCACTGAGGACGCCATCGACACTGCTCTGCATGTTGTACTGGGCCACCTGGAACAACAGCGGAGCTATGCAAGGATGCTCTTTGTGGACTACAGCTCGGCATTCAACACGATCATCCCAGACATCCTCGTCGCCAAACTGGACACTCTCGGCCTCCCTGCCCTCACACGCATCTGGATTAAGGACTTTCTGACCAACAGACCCCAGACTGTGTTGCTCGGCCCCTACACGTCCTCCACCCTCATGCTGAGCACCGGTTCCCCCCAAGGATGCGTGCTGAGCCCTCTCCTGTACGCCCTCTACACCTACGACTGCAGCCCGGCCCACGGCAACAACACCATCGTCAAGTTTGCTGACGACACGACAGTGGTCGGTCTGATCTCGGAAGGTGACGAGACAGCCTACAGAGAGGAGGTAAAGAGACTGACAACTTGGTGCAAGGACAACAGACTGCACCTTAACTCTGCTAAAACAAAGGAGATTGTCGTCGACTTCAGGAGGAACAAGACGCTGCCGCCCCCCCTCTGCATCGAAGGCGTGTGTGTGGAGAGGGTCCACACGTTCAAGTTCCTGGGAGTACAGATCTCCGATGACCTTTCTTGGACACACATCACCACAGCAGTGGTAAAGAAGGTCCACCAGCGTCTGCACTTCCTGAGAGTCCTCAGGAAATTCAACCTGGACAGGAAGCTGCTGCTGGCCTTCTACCACTCGTCCATCGAGAGCCTGCTGACGTACTGTGTCTCCACCTGGTACAGCGGCTGCACTGAGGCGGACAGAGTGAGGCTCCAGAGGACAGTCAAAACAGCGCAAAGGATTATTGGCTGCCCTCTCCCCTCGCTGTCGGACATCTACACCGCCCGGTGCCTCAGAAGGGCTCTCAACATCGTCAAAGACAATACCCACCCAAACTCACACCTGTTCGACCTGTTGCCCTCTGGCAGGCGCTACAGATGCATCAAATCAAGGACCAATAGACTGAGAAACAGTTTCTTTCCGAGAGCCATCTCCATACTGAACTCTCACACACACACACGAGACCACCCTAACCTTGCAAAACAGCATTGTGATGTGTTTCTATATGCCCTATTCAGTCTTATTTATTTATCTAATTTATATATTTGTCTGTATTATTGTTGTATTGCACTGGAGAGGGGAGCCCTCTAATCTCGTTGCACACTTGAGTACAATGACAATAAAGGGATTTCTATTTCTATTTCTATAGCACAAGCATCCCCCTCTCCTCATCTACGGCGGCAGAAGTTACTTTCATTACATCCACTTCGGTACATGGCAATGACAGAAAAAAACAGCGGCAATGACAGAAAAAAACAGAGGTGCACGCGTAGTGTGTTATTGTCGAACTGCGCTGACTGTTAGCCAACTACACTGATTGGCCAGCACTATTAAGACCCGAGCATCGACAATTCTGGTAGGCTAATTCATCTGTCACTCAAACGCCAAAGGTTGGTGGAGAGAGGAAAAACTAAAAAACCTCACTGTCTAGCGATTAGATAATCGCACTACGTCAAACCTCTATGTCAATTAGATTTCGATTTATTGTGCAGCCCTACTAATATCGGTTTCGAATGAAATTGTCTTAGAATTGCGCTTGTTGCAAGGATTTTTTTTCCTCTTGTTGCACATTGATGTACTTTAAGCTTGAAATATAACGTTGATGGCAGCCAAATATCTTTAATTTCGACGAAAACTGTGGTGTGATCTGTTTGTAGTCACTGTATGGTGATGGTTTAACCCAGACACCCCCTTATGTTGTGGTATGGTCCATTGGCCTTATCGGGGGCAATGGGCGGGCGCTACGGGGATCAGTTAGTTCAGTGAATGTCGAGTTAAAGTGAACGTCAACAAATCCCGCAGTATTGGAACTCGCTGTAGTTGCATCCTCATTTGAAGTTTGAAAAACACAACAAAAACCTACGATATTTCGGCCGAAAATTGACAGCCGGAAGTTTTCTTACCTTCTGCGCATCTTTCTGCGCATGTTTACAAGTGGCGACGAGTTTGTTCAAATCCGAACATTTCGGATTCCTCTGACATGACTAAAATAGCTCAAATATTTTTAAGTCGACAATTCAGTTGTGAGTAAGGAAGGGAGTAATATTTGATTATTGGCTGTTAATTCATTAGCTCCATGATGTGACCTGACATAGTGTCAGTGACTGTGTTCTGTTTATGCTATGAAACTTATGGAGGCAGCACCACAGGCACTGGTCTTAAAGGAATACACAAATTTCCCACACTCATAATTTACTCACTTACTAGGCTCTCTTGGATTTAAAATTGATAATCTGGATTGCTGTAATATCATTTTCCCAATTTAACATGCAGATTATTGTTAATTATTAAAACTACAATTAACATTTTCAATAACTGCACAGGATGATACATGCTGTTGTGAGCAGGGTTTCATGGTTGATGATGAAAACAAGATTAATTTATGCTAATCAGATTATATGTTTATTTACATTTGTGGCACACATTTTACAACCATAAACATTTTATTCTTAGTCTAGCTTTCACAGGATCAGTTCTACCTGCCAGCTGCCAGCTCCTTACGGATATATGCTTCATTGACTGTTTCTTAACGCCTGCAACGTCTGCAACATAGAACTCATGAAGGAATAACATAATCCTGGGTCAGCAGACACCTAATTAATTTTAGAAATTAGAAATTAGAAATCCCTTTATTGTCATTGTACTCAAGTGTGCAACGAGATTAGAGGTGTAATGTGTTAATACATGATACATTTTTATATAAGCAACCCTTATGATTGTAACGTATTTTTAATTCTTTCTAGGCAGGAACTGTCCGAACAAAAAATTCATGCAATTTGTAATGAGACACTTTGTCATACAAAAAGTCACTCAGGGCAAGGTAATTTAATCTTCGGGCAAGAGAAAAAAAATTGTCACTTGCCCAAATTGGGCAAGTAATTTGGCCACTCGGGCAAGGCAAATTTTAGTGGCACTTGCCCTATGGGCAAGCAGTTTTTAAAGTTAACTTCGAACCCTGAAATGGGTCTAAAATTTGACAGCACATCTTGGTCAAGGCCAGGTTTATTAAGCAGGGGTTGCACCACAGCATGTTTAAAATTTGGGGGGACTACACCACAAGAAAGACTGCTGTTGATCATGGCCAAAACCGATTTGCCAATACTTTGGAGGACTTCCTTAAAGAACTGAGGAGGGACAGCGTCAGATGGTCAGCCGGATGGCTTAATATGCCAAACCATATCTTCCACAGATGACAAGGAGACCGCCTCAAAGGAATCTAACACTGCGGAACAAGGAACGTGTACAGAGCGTTTGAAACAACAGTCTGAGCTGTAGCAACCTTGTCCATAAAAAACTGCAAAAAAATCAGTGCAGTTGGATAAATCCAGCGGTTGGATACACTGGTAGTAGGTTTTACAGCAGCAGAGGAAAACACAACATCAAAGAGCACTGTCATGTGATCAGAAATAACATTGTCCAACACTTTCTGACATCATCTACCATGCAAAGGAGCTTTGGCAGGTTAATATTGGGGGCTTTGCCATCTCGCTCTTTCCGGATCTCACAGCCAAGTTTGATCAAGCCTGGGCTGCATTCAATGGTCTCACGCAACAACTTTGGACTATTGACGTTGCTCGATATTGTCTGTATGGTCCGGCTCGCCTTTGCATTATGTACGACGGTGTGGAGAAGGATTTCATGCCACCGGAGAAGGCCAGCAAATATATAAAAACTTTGATTTCCAAGTAGACTGTATGGGGTCGCTCAGGGCACAGAGGTGACTTTTTGAAATATCATTATGGGTCATTTCTTAAGTTTTCATATTGTTGTTACTTGGGGTCATTTCTACGATTTGCAAATCGTCTTTTTTTTTCTTTTCCCACATAATTACATGGTAATTGCACTAACTCATTGAATATCGTCACTGTGATGCTTTATGTTTCTGGCCGTTTCCTTTGGTTATTGGGATTTGGCCGTCAAAACAGTGTTTTTCATTTAATTAGAGTTTTATGTTTATCTGTGTTTGTTATTTTGGTTACTGTGATGTGTCTATGTTGAAGGGGATATGAACTGAAATATTCATCTGTGTTTTCTCTGTTCTTTTAAATCAGTGCACTTTTTCATCGTTTTGTTTTTGTTTGTAGATTTAACATGGAAATCTGTTTTGAGTTATTTAAAACTTTGTTACAGGTTTATTGTTTTTCAAATATGTTATGGTCAATTGTAAGTTATTCGATTTGTATTTACATACAGCACTTTGTTTCAGCTGTGGTTGTTTTTAAAGTGAGTTATGAATAAAACTGAGTTAAATTGAGAGGAAACCAATTTTTAAATTTAAAAAAAAAATTTATTCAACTGAACTTGATCATTCTGCGAGAAAATGACTTACCTCCATCAGGCTGGAATGCACTCCAATGAGGTATGGCATTGGAGCACTGAAAAGAAATCATGTTATGCCTCAAAATGTTATCCAGGTTTTTGTTCAGGCAAATAAATAATTTGCTGATCATGATGAACAGTCTAAGAAAAGACAAAATTCATTACCGATATTCCCAGTGAGGTGTCAATGCATTTATTTTTGTTAAATTGTTATTAGGACAGAGCAAGCTATAATAAACGGGATGTGTCCAGGCACAGTAATGCAAGTCATACTCAGAATTGACCCTGCTTGATAAGAGGATAGGGTGAGTGAGCAGTGGCTCAAATACATAAAGCAGCCCTCCATTCTCACCAAAGGAGTGAACTGTGCACTTGCTCCTTGGGATATTTACACAGAAAATGTAAAGGCATGTTAACAAGACACCTGTAAACTGATTTGAATTCTTTCATTTTAAATTAATAATTGTAAATTTTAAAGTGAAAAAAATGCATACAATTTTTGCTTTTTTTATTCATACATAAACCTGCTATGCATAAGTAAAGGGAAAAAAATGAAACTAGTAAGCAATTGGAAAAGGATGTTGAGCATGTTTTACAAACATAAAAACGCAGTACATCAAAGGTGGTTTGGGCTTATTTGCATATGCAAAGCACATAGTTTAAGCCTCGCATACAATATTTAAGATGTCACAATTATTTAGGTGGAAGCCAACAAACTCACCAGCAGTAATCCAATAGATGTTGAGGCAGGACTGGAATGTAAACATGTTGCCAGTACATTGGATATAACATGGCAGCAGACCCATGCACACAAGCTGTCAACTGTTTAAAAGAACAGAGAGGAAACAAAGGTTTAAATGGAGAGTCCATGACTACAGTAAAGAGTAAAAAGAGGTTTTGTGTTTACCAGCAGAATTAATACTTGATCATGTAAAATTGCACATCGTGGAAGCAACATAGATGACAATATCAATGACGATTTATATCGCCCAGCCCGACAAGACCGACAAAAAGACTCTTGGAGCCGTGTGCGTAATCTAATGGGAAATCCCCCGTTTAGAATTTTCTTTCAAATTTGGGCCCATTTTTGGCCTTTTACAGAGGTTCCATTGAAAATAAAAACTCCATCTCCAGATGTTAGCCATTCGTCTTGAAACTAGGATTGCTTCATTGAAAAGAAGTTCAAAATGAAAAAGGAATAATAAAATGAAAACAGCTTTTTACTTTGTACAACACTGTTGCCATGGCGTCACACTATTTGTGAGGAATTATGCAGATTTAATATTTGTTAACATGTACATTTGTTCATTTTATCGGTTTATTGTGTTGTTTAAAAAAACGGCTTGGTTGCACCCTCAACAAATTTTTAATGAAACAACCCCGATTGATAGTTTCACCAAGATCTACCAAAAGTCTGAGACATATGGAACAGCCCAAGACTTGTAAAAAAGTCTCTGGAGCCCTATTCTAAACGCAACAAGAAGTCAGACATTTTTAATTTCCTTTCAATTGCTTTTTCATTTTTGGCTAATTATAGATGAATATTTTATCAAATTATCTTTTAATCTGATGTACTTTATTTAAAAAAAGACATCAAATTTCATTGTGCCAGCACCCAAAGTTGCCAGTGGAATCAAAATCCGATTCATATTTTATATATTTTTTATCCTATATATCATATTTGTCATGCGAAAGGTCCATCATATTGCCACACGAAGTTTGTGAATATTTACAAAAAGGTTTTAACTTGGCAATGTGCAATTTGCCAAGAAAACAACACACATTTGAGGGTCTACAGGAAAACTCACAAAACTTTGTATGCACATCAGGCCTTGCAAAATCATCCATATTTTATCGGTTTATTGTGGAATAAAAAAAAAATTGTTCACTAGCACTGCCTAGAATTTGTTAACAAATCAACTCAGGTTGAGTTCACATAGATCTACGAAAATGTGGTGGTATATGTAACAGCCCACGACCTACAAAAAACTCTCTTGGAGACATTTGCTAAGCCTAAAAGGAAGTTCGCCATTTTTAATTTATTTTACAATTGGGCGCTACCTTGACTGCAAAAGCTGCTGTAACTTCACCAACATGATGACCCTAAAGACATCAACGAACTTGTTTTTTGTCAACTGGTAGCGCCACCTGCTTGCTAAAGGAAATAGGTTTTATTTTATTTTTTTAAATGTTTTCTCCTAGCAGTTAACCAGATTTACCTAATGTTTGCTTGGAAGAGTGTTAGGTTGAATATATAAGTTATCCCATATTTTACTCTATTAGTATTGCAAAAGAATTGTTCCACAGTGTGACCTATGTTTGACCATATGGATGAGAAGACTTCAAGAGAAGCGGATGCCTGAAGACTGGATTCAATAGCTGCAACATCAAAGGAGGTGTGCCCGAGACACACCTCTGAAACAAAAGGACTGTGACTTTAGTGCGAGAGCACTAAAAGGCATATCTGCCTTGTCAATCAGTTAATGACTGCCATTGATGTCTGTTTTGCCTCTCGTGTCTGAAATGTTTACATGTCCCGGCTGGCGCAGTGCGACATATTCAGCTTCAGCTGTTGAAAGTGCAACTGTCGCCTGTTTCTTGCCAAGTCAGCTCACGGCTCCTCCACTTACAAGGAATATGTTGCCTGTTGTTGAGCGGCGGTCATCTTGATCACCAGCCCAATCAGCATCAGAGAATCCGATCAAAGCATCCGTGTTTGACTGCTCATACTTGAGAGAAAGATTTGCTGTCCCTTTCAAGTATCGGAATATCCTCTTCACAGCAGTCAGATGTGCAGCGTCTGGATTGGCGTTGAACTTAGACACAGTACTCACTGCATGAGCTATGTCTGGTTGTGTGGCCATTGCAGTATAACAGCAAACTTCCTACCATTGACTGATAGATTTGTTGATTTACTGGCTTACTGACACCATCGCTTTTCCTTAATTTGACATTGGCATCAGCAGGAGTTGCCGCAGGGTTTGCATTGTCCATTCCATATCTCTTGAGTATAGCCTCGATATAATGCTTCTGACTAAGAAAGACACAGTTCTTATCTTTGTCTTGGACCACAGAGATGCCCAGTATGTAAGACAACTCACCCATGTCTTTCATCTTGTAGCGCTCACCGAGGGTCGTTTTCAGCAGGTTCATGTTCTCCTTTGACTGTGTTATCAGAATGAGATCATCCACATACACAGCAAGTATCTCAAGCTCTTCTCTTGATCTAACAAACACACATGAATCAGATGTACTCTGTTTAAATCCTATTTCCGTCATGAACTCGGTGAAGGCTTTGCTCCAGCAGCGAGGTGACTGCTTCAGTCCATAAATTGATTTTTTTAACATACATACCAAGTGTTCTTGCCCAGGTTTGATGTATCCCTCTGGTTGCTCCATGTAGATTTCTTCTTCTAGGTGTCCATTGAGGAATTCAGTTACAACGTCCATCTGGTGTACATGTAAATTGTTTTGGATAGCAAAGGACAGTAACGTACGAATTGAGTTGAATCGTACCACTGGTGAAAAGGTTTCATAATAGTCAGTACCGAACAACTGTGAGTAACCTTTGGCGACAAGTCGACACTTGTATCGCTCCAGTTGTCCATCACTACGATACTTGACTTTGAAAACCCATCTTGATCCGACTGCCTTTCTTTCCTTTGGTAAATCCACCAGGTCCCACGTTTCATTTTCCAACAGCGACTCATATTCCAAATCAGCTGCCTCCTGCCATTCCTTTGCATTTGGACTCATCATTGCTTCTTTCATCGTGACTGGTTCCGTCACACAGCAGATTTTGGCATGATGATCAACAATAACTGTATCAGCAAACTCATCATATCCATATCTCTTTGGAGCTTTTTTCAGTCGGTCACTTGTTCTAACAGGTGTATCAACAATGACCTCTTGTGTTTCACTCTCATCTCCTTCCATGCTGATTTTAGTCTCTGAGCAGGTTACTTCCACTTGTTGTTTCCAATCAAAGTTGGATTCGTTGAAGATGACATCACGACGAATTAGAATCCTTTTTCGTTCTTCATCATACATACGGTAGCCCTTTGCATTGTTTGCATATCCCACGAAACGAAGTTTTACAGCCTTTTTGTCCAGTTTGCGTCTATCTTCATCAGGAATATGTGCATAAGCAATACAGCCAAAAACCCTTATGTGTCTCATGTCAGGTTTTTTTCCATACCATCTCTTGTAGGGTGTTTCTTGCTTCAAGACAGATGTGGGCAGCCTGTTCTGAATGTAAGCTGCCGTGGCTACAGCCTCTGCCCAGTACATCTTTGGTAACTTTGCATGAGATAGCATGCTTCTAGCAGCTTCAACTAGTGTCCTATTTTTTCTTTCTGCAACACTGTTTTGCTGCGGTGAGTGAGGAACAGTCATTTCATGATGGATGCCTTGATCCTTCAAAAATTCTTGAAATTCCCTTGATGTGTACTCACCCCCATTGTCAGTTCTCAGTCTTGTGATATTTCGCCCACATTCATTCGAGAATGTTTTCTCAAATTCCTTAAATTTGTAAAGAACTTCATTCTTCTGTTTCATGAAGTATACCTTGCAGCATCTCGAGTAGTCATCAATGAATGTCACAAAATATTTTGCTCCACCAATAGATTCGGTCTGCATGGGACCACAGACATCACTATGAATGAGCTGCATTCTGCGTTTGGACCGTATTCCTCCAATCGACTTGTATGGCCGTTTGGACAGTTTGCCTTCCACACATCCTTCACAGAATGGAATCTCTGTTTCTGCAGAAAAGTCCACCCCTTTTACTAGATCCTTCAGTTCCTTCAGCTTGGTGGTGTGTCCCAGGCGCTGGTGCCACAGACTAGCTGCGAGTGATGCACCATGACAGGCGGGTGAATTTCCTTCAACATCCAGCTGATAAAGTCCATCAGCTCTTTGAGTTCCTATTCCAAGGAGGATTCCATTTTTTCCATGAATGTAGCAGTGAAATTTCCTGAACTGTACTGTATTTCCCTTTTTGGTAGCAGCTCCCACTGAAAACAGATTTCCAGATAGCTTAGGAACATACAGAACATCATACATTGTAATCCGTTTTGAATCCCTTTGTTTGAAAGTCATTTCCAAACCGACATTTCCTATTCCAAGGGCATCAACCACCCTGCCGTCACCTAGTTTTACAGTCTGTGCCTTTAAGAACTGGTGGTATTCTTGAAGTATATCTTTATCACACGTGTGCTTTGATGCTCCTGAATCAATCAACCATTCACCTTGTTGCGATTTGTCAGTTGAATGTACTTCTTTTGTGACAAAAGCACCTTCTGTCGCATCTTCTTCATCTTCACACATCATGCTTTTAGCCTTGTGAGTTTTCTGCTTATCTTTGCGTTTCCAGCTCGGACAATCACGCTTGATATGACCTTCTTTCCCACATTTGTAACACCTCCACTTGCTCCGTCCTTCTGCTCCCACTGCATTGGAGCTATCCTGCACAGTTGCCTGAAATTGTGTGGACATGGCTGATGCACCACCTGTTACAGCACTAGCAGTAACTCGTTTTTGATCCTCATTGATCAATGCTTGCTGAACAAACTGCAGTGTCAGATTTTCAATCTTTGTTTCTAGTGCAGTGACAATTGTGGCATAACTTGGTGGCAAGCTTCCAAAAGTGTTACAATTTGGTCTTCCTCTTCAATTACAGCTCCTATTGCTGATAGCTTATCAGTAAGCTCCTTCATTTGTTTTAAATGCTGAGTCAAACGTTCTCCTTCCTTCATTTCACATCGGAAATATGTTTTCTTCAAAAACAGTTTATTTGCCAAGGTATCTCTCTCAAAATGGCCTTTCAGCGTAGTCCACGCCTCTTTGGGAGTCTGACAACTTGTTATCAAATACAACTGGGTTGTACTCACATTCAGTACTATCATGGAGAACGCCTTCTCACTTCGTTTAGTGAATTCAGCCTGTTCGTGGGCGTTAGCATCAGAGGCTAGCGTGTCTGTCTCTGTTAGCATGCCCCACAGTCCTTTAGCCTTTAGCAAGTGCTCCATTGAAACTTCCACGTTGCCCAATTCTCCGGTCCGCTCAGCTTGTCAATAAACAGTTTCTCATCCATCGTGAAATCCCACGGTACTGTTTATCTCTTACAAAAAAAATAATTCGTGTAAGCAGCCTTTTTAGCGCCGTTCTGGGCCCATAACCTGTTGAAATTTGTGGCGTGAGCCGTTCTTTTATTGAAGTGCGCAACAATCAGCAACATCCAGCAGCGCAAAAAAACGGAAGTAAACAGAGTCTTCTTCGCGATACACAAAGTCACAGCATTAAGCAACAGCACCACCCATTGACAAATTGCCGTACTACAACACCTGACAAAGAGTGTTTAGGCCTAAATGATGTTGCAAAGTTTGTGAATTGCGCTGTCTGACAAGAAAAAAGAAAAAAAAACGACTTTAAATATGGACAAGAACTCATGAAACTTTGCAAATGCATTAGACATGGGATTAGCATCAATATATTTTTAGGTTGTTGTGTGATTTAAAAAAAAAGTTTTTAGTTAAGCAGCCCCTGTTGCACGTATCACCAAGATTTAGAGAAATTTTGAGGCATATGTCACAGCCCAAGTCCCACAAAAAAGGCTCTTGGAGAATATAATAAACCTAAAAAGAGGGCCACCATATTTGATTTCCTTCACAAATGTCTCATTTTCACCTTTCAAATCAGCCAGTCCTCCCGATAACATGGATATTTGTGTCTTTAGCACATATTGGCATTGAAAGAATTTTACAGAGCCCATATTTTGTTGAACTCCTCCGAAGAGATATCATGTAATGTACTTCAAACTTTGTTTTTTCATCTAAAGATATTGAAAATGTTTCTTTTTGTCAAAGACTGCTGCCGTATTGCGAAACATTGTTTGACAAAAAAACAAAGTTGTCTTTGCACGGTCAAAAAAATACACTAAAACTCCCAATGTATTTTCTCTTCAGAAAATGTTGAAAATTGGTGTTTCTTGGCTCGCAGTGAATGCAGGAAAGACATTTTGTTTTCAAACCAAGTGCATGCACAGATAATATACAGCATGCATATAGCCACTGATATTGTGTGTGAGGGATTATTTCCCATGGGTTTGTGTCTTGTAATCAACCAAAACAAAACAACCAACAGTAAATTTAATTATTTTATTTGCATAGCCCTCAGAGTCTCAAAGGGCTTCACAGGCCTGTAGTATCCAATGATTGGGGACACTGTATCAATCAAACCCTGAAATGAGCAAGGGTAAAATCAAAATAACAATTGGGGGGGAAATAAGAAACTTTAAGAGACCACCGATGAGTCTATCAACCTGGGTGAAAACTAGGACTGTCAAAATGAAAGCATTAACTCAAGTGATTAATCTCAATTTTTTTAACTCAGTTAAATATTTTAACTCAGTTAACTCAGTTTGAAAAATAATTTGCATTCTTTGCAAATATTGGGCAATATTAGCTGTGCATCTTCAGCAGGTCTCAGAACAAAACACTGTGTTCAAGTTACCACTGGGCCTTGCAAACCAACACTGCTGGAGTGTGGCGCTTATGGGCAGTTGGGAAAAATGTTTAAAAGAAAAATGGCTATAAAGATGTCCCCATTTCGATCGTATTCAAGAATCACAGAAAGCTATTAAAACAGTTTTTGAATTAAATATACTTCATATTGGGTGATTTTGCATCAATTGCAAAATATTATTCAAGTAAATATCTGTTACAAGCTTCCCAAAAAATTGTAGTTGAAAAATGTAATTAATCGCAATAATGGAATATTTTGTGATTAATTAGTTAAAAATAATAATCACTTGACAGCACTAGTGAAAACTCATGAAAGTCAAAATTTTTCATTCCAATTCCAATGTGCCAGTACTCCAAAGAGGCCGGAGTTGCATGGGCCCTTCACAACTGCCCGAATCTCTGGTTTCATGTTACATTCACTGATGTTTTTCATGGCACTTCTTATGGCAGTCATTCTTCAAAATGCACTTCAAGAGGTGCAATAGGTTTGGTGAGTAAATAATTTAAGATATGTTCACCAAAAATGAACAACAGTTAAAAGACATAATACAAGAATTTTGACAGGAACTACAGAAAATCAGAAAAGATTAAAAACATGAGGACTATACTTACAGTGCTTAGTGTGCTACTGCAGATGAGGATCCGACGTTCATAAAGCATACTAGCGTAGAGTTGAAGGATGTTATTGACATCAACTGCTACAAAATACTCTGTAAGGTTCCTCTGTAAGAGTTAAACAAAGACATACGTGAGTTGTGAACTATAAATTAGATAGTGTACTGTGGGACATAAATTAGTTCGAATGAATACAGCATTATATGGAGGGAATTGTTATTTCCAGGCAAGTGAACGTGAACAATTGCGGAGTCAAAAATTTTATGCAAATGCATCACTAATTACCAGAGGCGGGCATTCCAACGGAGTGGTTCGTCAGTCCGGCACTGACGGACGCCGTTTTGCTGAGGATTGACGGATCACTTAAAAAATGACGGACTAAGCACTGATTTTGTGTTAATTTTATTAGACATTTTTAAATGTAGTCTCAGTTTTCGTCCAGTTTAAATCACTCTTGTTACACCTGAAAAATGACGGACTAAGCACTGATTGAGTGTTAATTTTATTTGCCATTTTTAAATGCAGTCTCAGTTTTCATCCAGTTCAAATCACTTGTTATCTCATTTTGACTGAAAGTTGAGTATTCATTTATTTTAGTCCAACAAAACTATTTTAGTCATCAAGTTTTAGTGAAAAAAAAAATAAATAAAAATATCCAATTTTTTGTCTAATTTAGTCAGGACATTTTTTTTCTAAACGAAGATTGAATACATTTAACACTACCATTCAAACTTATACTAAAAACACATCTAATGAATTTGATGCAGAAATAATTGCAGATATTTTTGTAGCTTGCATGTATTTATTTATATTAATATTGATGCCAATTCAAATCAAATGTTCTTGTGATGGATCGGTGAAGACAAGCATTTTATGTCACAAAAAAATTACAATGGGATGTAAACTACTAGAGCAGAGGTATTCAATTAAAAGTCACAGAGGTCCACGACTAAAATTTCTTCCAATTAAAAGGTCCGAACCAAAGTCCAACTTCCCTTAATGTCTAGCCTACGTTCACATTTTTATATAGTTTCAATATTTAGTAATTTTTAACAGAGCACACTTATATACTAAATATTTAGCAATGTTCCCATTAAACACCTTTGCCAGTCAAACAAATATAGAAGAAAATTTGGCTCCAGGAACTTAAGGGTGCCACTTCCAGAAAAAAACAGTAAAACACCTCCTGCAGAAATATATCAAGTGCTAAGCATTGAGTTAACATCTTTTACCTTTTTTTCTTAAATCAAAGAGTGATCAGCTAAAAAAAACGGAAAGCCTAATTATCCAAGTAAAACGGGTAAACATGTTCAGTACACAATCAATAAAAATGGCTGTCCTCATGAAAAACTAATTCCAAATGAGCTTTGACACCACCTTTGCTTTTGAATATTTTTTAACTTCTCATAATGAGAAAAACGAGTTGTGACCGCCCTGCCAGTGACTTAAATCTGGGTTGGAACGGAGTCAGGGCCATTGGGATTTGGTAGATTATTTCACACATCTGGGTTTTTTGTTTCCCTTTAAATAATGTTTGTGCAACCGCATTTAAGCACGCCTTTTTTATGTTTCCCCAAAATCTATGATACTTTTAGTGAACATTCGTTTGCATGCCGCTGGGCTGTAAACCAAAATGTAAAAATCTGTTATACTGCAGTCAAAGTTTGATGTTTTCGCGTGCGCTCACCTCAAACGTCGGCGGATAACTTTGCACAAAAAGGACGGTGCTTTGTTTCGTAGTGGCACTTTGCAATGATGCGACGGTTTTCGGAGCATATAATGCACACTGGTTTTGAATCGGCTGCAGCCAGAACGAAACTAAATTTCTCCGTCCATCCATTTAAAACAACACGCATCGACCTTGCTAACTTTTTAGCACGGCATACTGTCAGCAGCACTCTCTTCCGGTCTGCGGCGCAATTGGCAGTGGATCGTAAACAAAAGATTTGATTGGCTCAAATCAGTGACGCCTTTTCCGTATTTACTAGAATAGCAGCGCCAACGTTTGCGAATGCACCCTGAAAAAAAATCATCATAGATTGGTCATGGGTCTGGTCCGAACCATCTGTCGGTCCGGATCCGGACCGCGGTCCGCCATTTGGTGATGCCTGATCTAGTTTGTAGTACAATACAATACAATACGTTATTTAGCGCATCTCACAACAGCCGGAGTGGTAACAAAGCGCTTTCATGTGGTGTAATATAAATTAGCGGGAAATTAGAACAAAAATTAAAACACATAAACAATAGATACCGGAAGAACAGCAGAACAGCATTCAGTGGACAACTGAATATGCAGCTGTGGAAAATGTACAACATCATTGATTATCTTCTGCTGAAATAACTACACCGTTTCACTCGACTGAATGCACACAATTAAAAAATAAATGCTTGGTTCCCACAAAATCTTGGCTCAAGATTCATAAAGTGCACTCAAGTTCTGCAAGCTGAAAATGAGCATTGTAAGAAAATAATTACAGTAACTGCTCAGCTGAGCATACTGCACAGCCATGTCATGGGCAAATCAGTAGTCACGCTTGTGTCCTTATTTCCATCTATCAGTGTACGCAAGCGTGTCACATTGTTTTTTGCTGGCACACATGCGTCCAAAAATTAGCAGTCACTCCTAAGTACAAATTGCGCCGCCAAATGGTTTATTAGCCGACAAAAGCCAGTGTCCTTAAAGATGGTAAAGGGTTGTTTGTCAAGCCACTATCTTTTCCGTGATCAAATCACAGATGTTTTTACTCTCGGATAATCTCTGACAAAACGTGTGCACTTTTCAAATGGAGCCGCGGTGCTAAGCGCTGTGACTGGTTCTTCAAAAATATCATTCTGTTGAAGCGTGATTTTTTTTTTTCCACTTTTCACGGAATGTTTACAGAACATTTGGGCCAAATAGCAAAAATCTCTAAAACAGTGATGAAATACCACATAATTTATGCCATGCTTTTAAATATGAGTACAATGCATGCTTATGTCAGGCCATATCCAGTAATGAACTTGATTTGTTATATTTTAGCATTTCAATACTAGGGATGTAAAGATTCATCAAAAATTGATGTAAAATCGATATAATCTGCTCAAAATATGCATCCATACAAAAATAAAAGAATCGATTCGCAACGCCATTGTCTCATGTCTGTGCTGTAAACAAACTGCACACCTATGCTACTTAATACGATGTAAACTTCCCTTTCGTAGCAACACAGCAGTGATAACCGAGCATTTATAAAGGAAAAACGTTGCAGCTGACGCCCAATTTACTCTACGATAACATAATTTCTGACATAGCCAGCTGTAGCTAGCACGCGCAGGCTACCGGGTGTGTCTGATGAAACGTTGCATGCGATGTCCTGTTGTGGTACGCTAACATAAAATGACGTCTACTGTGGATTGTGGCGGCATTAGTCAGCGAACTCACGTGTATTAAAAATCAAAACATAGTTTTTATTTATGCTTGATTGACACTGAAAGCGCTACAGCACATGTAACTTGCGACCACTATCCGCACCCAAAGTACGTGACGCATTTGCCACAAGCCATTGATGGCAACACACAACAACAACAACAAAAAAACACATCTAGGTCATTAGAATATAGCAATTTACAGTACTAAAAAATATTCTGAAAAAATGGGTTCACAATTTTGTTTTGCTGAGCATTGTTCTTTCCGAGGCGGCACGGTGGACGACTGGTTAGCACGATGGCCTCACAGTGAGAGACAGCATCGGGCGTGGGTTCGATCCTGGCTCCGGCCATCCTGTGTGGAGTTTGCATGTTCTCCCCGTGCTTGCGTTGGTTTCCTCCGGGTACTCAGGTTTCCTCCCACATTCCAAAAACATGCATGGCAGGCCGATTGAACACTCTAAATTGCCCCTAGGTGTGAGTGTGAGCGTGGATGGTTGTTCGTCTCTGTGTGACCTGCAATTGGCTGGCAACCAGTTCAGGGTGCCCCCCGCCTCCTCCCCGAAGATAGCTGGGATAGGCTCCAGCACCCCCCGCGACCCTAGTAAGGAGAAGCGGTACAGAAGATGGATGGATGGATGTTCTTTCCGAGTTTTATGATATGCATCACGCTCACTCTCCCTCTCTCTCTTTCTCTCTCTTACACGCTCTTATTTTTTTAGGCACGTACCACATTTTGAACGTGCAGATGATATTATGCATACTATATAAGCAAAACAAAACGTTTTGTATTCAGGTTAAATAAAAACTAAATAAAAAATAAATTCAAGTGGTGATTTTAGTTTTCTTTAGCATAGTGCATTTCCTCAATTTCATGATTTCAGTCCCTTCTATATAAAAAAATTTATTGGTGCTCAAGAAACGTGAAATATGTTTACAAGTATTTCTTTTAGCATTTATAGGTAGTGTCATAATATTGTCCGAATCCGGACCGCGGGATGGTTCGGACCAGACCCATGACCAATCTATGATGATTTTTTTTCAGGGCGCATTCGCAAACGTTGGCACTGCAATTCTAGTTAATACGGAAAAGGCGTCACTGATTTGAGCCAATCAAATCTTTTGTTTACGATCCACTGCCAATTGCGCAACAGACCGGAAGAGAGTGCGGTTGACAGTATGCTTGCTAAAAGGTTAGCAAGGACGATGCGTGTTGCTTTCAATGAATGGACGAAGAAATTTAGTTTTGTTCTGGGTGCAGCCGATTCTAAACCAGTGTGCATCATATGCTCCGAAAACCACCGCAACATTTCGAAGCGCCACTACGAAACAAAGTTATCCGCTGAAGTTTGAGGTGAGCGCACGGAAAAACATCGAACTTCGAGTGCAGTATAACAGATGTTTACATTTTCGTTTACAGCACAGCGGCATGCAAACGAATGTTAACTAAAAGTATCATGGATTTTCGGAAAACATAAAAAAAACATTCAGTGGTGGGGAAGTTGCGAAGGAGTGCTTAAATGCTGTTGCACAAACATTATTTAAATGAAAACACAAAGCCCAGATGTGTGAAATAATCTACCAAATCCCAATGGCCCTGACTCCTTTCCAACCCAGATTTAAGTTACTGGCAGGGCAGTCACCAACTCATTTTTCTCATTAAGAGAAGTTAAAAAAAGTATTCAAAAGAAAAGGTGTTGTCAAAGCTCATTTGGAATTAGTTTTTCATGAGGACAGCCATTTTTATTGATTGTGTACTGAACATGTTTACCTGTTTTACTTGGATAATTAGGCTTTCCGTTTTTTTTAGGCTGATCACTCTTTGATTTAAGAAAAAAAGGTAAAAGATGTTAACTCAATGCTTAGCACTTGATATATTACTGCGGGAGGTGTTTTACAGTTTTGTTCTGGAAGTGGCACCCTTAAGTTCCTGGAGCCAAATTTTCTTGAATGTGAAATAAACGCCTTATATTTGTTTGACTGGCCAAGGTGTTTAATGGGAACATTGCTAAATATTTTGTAAATAAGTGTGCTCTGTTGAAAATTACTAAATATTGAAACTATATAAAAATGTGAACATAGGCTAGACATTAAGGGAAGTTGGACTTTGGTTCGGACCTTTTAATTGGAAGAAATTTTAGTCGTGGACCTCTGACTTTTAATTGAATACCTCTGAACTAGATAATGCAATTTCTGGAAATCGCGTGTGAAGGCTGAGGAGTTGAAGCTATCTGGGTGGAAGGATGTAGAATGCTATTGAATGATTTTGAATCATAGAGAATGAAATTGAATGAGTTTGAATTGTAGAGAATAGAATTGAATGAGAATGTGGAATGAGAGTGAATGATGGAAGGTGGAAGGATGTTGAATTATAGTGAATGATGTTGAATGACACTAAATGGAAATGAGTATGAATAAATTGATTTAGATAATATTATAATGTAAAATTGAAAAAAAAATTGAAGCCTGAATGGCGTGAATTTTACAAATTGATTGAAGTTGGAATGGTGAGAATCGGATGAAAAATGGGGAAGCTGTAGCGTGTCGAAAGAGTGCAATTGGGAATGGATAAATGGATGAATTTTTGAAGGGTGAATGAGGTGAAGGTATGAAAGGAGATACTGGAATGTGAAATGAATGACCTAAATGGGTTAATTTTGAATTTTGAAGCATTTAATAGTGAAATGTTTAATCTCCCATTGGAAATGAATGGGGTTTTGGGGAGCGAATAAAGTGAAATGATGAATTATGGGAAATAGGTGAAGACGTGAAATATGGAAGCACGCATGGCGTGAATATTTGGAATAGATTGAAGTTGGAACAGTGAAAATCGGATGAAATATGTGGAAGCAGTGGCGTGCCGAAGAAGAGCAATTGGGAATGGATGTGTGAGAGTATGTAAATAGTTTGTGTATTTTTAATCATGTTTTTTATACACTATTTGTATCAATGATAATTACACACACACTCACAGACACGCACATCATTGCTTCAGCACACATGCGCACACCCACACGCTTGTTTTAAGTTTCACTTTCCATAGGTTTCGTTTTTCTCTGAATAAAGTCCAGAGGGATGGGCGAAGGAGTCAGTGAGAGTGCGGGAGAGTGAACTGGAAAGACGTCTACTTCACTTCCTGGCTTCTCCTCCCATCGCGATGGAGAAAAGACAAAACCTTCCCTGGTTATTCCTCTGGTTCTCTGCATTTAATTCAGTCTAATGAAGGCGTCAGGACCTTTTAAACCTGACATTTATTGGTGCCGAAACCCGGGAGCCACACCCGGACGGACGAACGTCGCTGGATATTTCGGGGGCCAACGAATCTGACGTCAGCGCTTCACCATTTGAAAGCGGGTCCCTGAGCTGCGGCGCGGCCGTCCGCCCGGATGTCGGTTCCCTGTCGGACCAGGCGGATCCGGAGGAAGCCAGGTATTGTTTTTCAAATTATTTTGTGCCACCATTTTAAAATTTAAAATATTAACACAATTCGTAAGGGGTGATTTATGTGAGTAAGGAAGAGCGCGCCGGCCGTTTTGCAGTAGTTCGGTCGAAAAGAAAAGAAACTGGATCGTGCTTGTCTAAGGAGTTATAGAAAAATAATTAGGCCATAACTCATTGAGAAACTGGGTTTCTCGGGAGACTGGGTCTCCCTTACGGAAAGCACGGTTGCGTTGATTGACGGTTCTGCGGTCCGTCTGATAAAAAAAAAAAGAAGAAAAGAAAAAAACCGGATCGCGTTATTCAAGGAGTTACAAATAGTATTAGGCCGTAACTCATTGAGAAACTGGGTTTCTCGGGAGACTGGGTCTCCCTTACAGATAACGCGGTGGTAAAAAAGAACGTCCTGCGGTACGTCTAAACCGGATCGTGTTGTTTAGGGAGTTACAAAAAGAAGAAATTAGGTCGTAACTCGTTCAAACCGACAGCACGGTAGAGTCTATTAAAAGTTCCTCGGTGTCGATAAATAGAAATTATCGACGACTTAGAGGTCTACTCACAATTTCACATTGAAATTTAGGGAATAATAAGGCATTATTTTTGGTGGTTTTTATTATTTTAATATTCTTTGTAGCTGCGCAGCTGTGTGTGTGTGTATGAGGACAAAGAGAAAAAAAAAAAGGTGGGGGTTTGAGAAAGAGCGTACGTGCGTGAGGGGGCGTGCGTGCGTGTGTGTGTGTGTGTGTGGGTTTGGAGAAGTAGCTGACCAGACAACAGCAAAAGAAGAGGTCTGGCTGGGCCAAGCCTGAAGGATCAGGTTTCAGGGTAGTGAGAGAAGAATTTGCAGAGAAGCTGAAGAGAAAAAAAAAAAAAAAAAACCCCGCACACACAACACCAGATGTGGAATGATCATTTTGCTGTATGCAAAGTGAGTGAATGGTGTGATTGGGGATTACAAATACCATTTGGAATTTTATCTTGTATAATGCAATAAGGGTTATAAACAGGAATAGTATTTGAGAATGACAGAGAAGGTTTTAAAAGAAGGTAAAGAAGGGTGAGGGGGGTGCAAATGCCCCCTACATCCTGAATTACCCCCACCTCCACATTATCAGGTAATGCCACATAGAATGACAACTAGATCAGACAGAACTGCATCGATAAGACAAAAAACCCCAATAAAAGATAGATAAACCAAAAAAGCGCTCACCTCAATGTGTTGCGTGTATAAGTGGCAGTGTGCATTTGTGGCAGAGGCTGCATTGGCCCTATAGGGCTGCACACACATAATTATGAGCGATATTAGTTGAATTAAAGGACTTATTATGGGCAAAAGATAAAGATGGATTGTGTTGCTGTTATTACTAACATGTTATTTTTGTTTGAAGTTGTTCCGTGTTGAGAACTGTGTGTGTCGTTTTGTGGGCCCGTGTATATGTCTGTGTGTCTGTCTGAGCGTCTGTCTGTGTGTCTAAATGTCAGGGAGAGTGATCAAAGTGGTTGGAATTATGCTAAAAGGATTGATGAAGTAGAGATAAAATGGAATCAAGGATTAGTAACCAACAAAAGGCTACTTATGAGTGACGAGATCTTATTGAGAAAAATAATTCCCAAATTTACAAAAGAAATTAATAAAGAAGATGATTTGAGGAGATAAATTCATTTAAATTTGAAATTAAATAAAATAACTTATACAACGGGATAGGCTTAAAAGAAAAGAGAGAAATAGCCTGATGTGCGTTTTCTGAAAAATAAAGAAATTGAACCCAGACGCCTAGGCTGGTTTAAAAAGATGAGTGAAGATAAGGAAGTTCATAAAAAAAAAAAAAACAGGATATTGATAAAATTCAGTATTTAGACTCATGGAAAGCTGAACATAGTTTTAATGGTCAGTTAAAAACACGAAAAATAGCCGCATTGCAGAAATCAATCATAGCAAAGACAAAGAAAGACCACAAAAAGATGAAGAAAAATGGCTTTGAGGAAACAGAATATTGGATGAGGGTAGCCTTAAAAAGAGAAGAGGGTGACAAGAAACAGAAAAGAAAGGATGAAAACAAAATAAGCAAGGGAAAGAAATGTGAAAAGTCAGATGGAGCAAATTAGGCTGAAATAGGAAGAGTAAAACAAGAGGAAGATGAGACATTTGGGCAATACAAAGTGAGAATGACAGCTGTGTTTCAAAACCACAGCGGGCTGCAGGAAGATGGTGATGTGGATGGGGCATTTCAACAGCAGTTGAAGAATGCTTTACATGCAGGATCAAGAGAGGAAATTCATAAGTGGGTAAATAAACATTACATTTGCCTGCCAACAGGTACCCTGGAGGAGTATGTAAATCACGCCCTCCATGCTGAGAAGATAGAAAATAAAAAGAAACAGAGGTCTATAGACATTTTTTATCAAAATAAAGGTCAGAAAGTCCCTTATCAAGGTGGAAGAGGCTGAGACGAGGACGCCTTCCCACCGGAGATGATATTTGTTACAATTGTGGCAGATCAGGACACTTTGCCAGAAACTGCCGTCAACCACACAGGAAGACCACACTAAAAGAAGGCCAGATAGCAAGAAATTGCCTTGAGAAGAAGCAGCCTTCAGCATGACTAAGATAGAAAGATTAAAGAACAGATGAGTTTTTAAATGAAGAGGTTTTCCTAAATTTACAAAAGATATTGGCTTTTGATTAAATGATTGAGCTGAAATAACCGTATTGGTAATGGGACACCAATTACCCTTTTTATGTGACATTGGTGCAGATAGGATTGCTTATAATAAATCAATTTCAAATGATAGGGCAAGTGAGAAAGGGGCCATAGTCAGATTTGCAAGGGGAAAAATGGAACAGAGTAACAGAATTAGAACCTGTGTGGTTGAGGGACCCAGAAGGCCACTGAGTTGGTTGCATGAATTGAAATTAGTTTTATTTTTACAGAATAATGAGAGCCCAAGTTGTGGGGATGTGATTAATTTACAGAAAAAGTTTAGTGATGAGATAATTTATATTTACATGATTTAATAGACAAGATATATCATTTTGATGATGGTTTTTACTTAATTGTATACTTGCGTCTCCTTCAGAAAGGGAGAAGTAGGTGTTATGAAATTTTAACAATTGGATGAAGCTTCTGAAAGTGAACATGAGGAATTTTTGCAAAAACATAGGTGTTTCTTGATTTTTTAAATTTTGATTCGAGACATTGGTAGGTTTGAGTGGTTGTGGAAAAACTACAGTGAATTTGGAAATTAGGAGCAGACTGTGGAGAGGCTCCTGTGAGGAGGAGGATAGAAATTAGATTTTGCTCCCACATACAGACTTTTCAAATAAAACAACCTAATTTAAATTGGCCAACTTGTAAAATGGAAAAGAAGATTCTAAATTATGCACAAAAAGCTTGAACGTGTTGAGCAGAAGGAAGGAAAAGAGAAAACATTTTAAAAAAAGAAGGAAGCAGAGAGTCTTGTGATAAACAATAACTTTTCAGGACGAAGAGAGAAGCAATAGAAGATCACATGGCGAAAGAAAAAAACTAACATAAAAAGTGTGTGTAGAAGGACTTCTACATCAACATGCGTTTTGCTTATTAGGCCGTGATACACTGACAATTGGACTTTAATATCGGAATTAATAAGCAAGGGTGAATTTAAACAAACGTCAAAACTTTAAAGCGGCGCATTGTCAGTGATAAGCGGGAAGAAAAATAGTAATAAATCTTTGCCAGACCACTTTTGTGTAAACGCCTTCCTTGGGACTTTCATGACCTCCATTAAGTCCCTGACCTTTCATAGATAAAGTTGGAGCCCAAAGTCTCTCAGGGCTGTAATTTATGCGGCAGAGAAAGAGCCCAACAGGCTTAGGGTGAGTTTAAAACAATAGTATCATGGCCATAAAATGGGTTGTGTATGTTGGAACTTGTGGAGATACACTGCAAGATTGTATTTACAAAGCATCTTAATGCACTACCAAATTATTATTATAAGCCATTTGGGCAAACAGTGACTGCAAAAAATGGCTTCATGGACTTGTGTTGCTGCAGAAACACAGGAAAGTGAATCCATTTGCATATTAGTCACAACAATTTGGATTTCGTGGCAGAGAACCACTTAAGAGTGTGATCAAGAGCTTTCACTGCTGCTTTAAGGAATGAAAAAAATGACATTCCATCACACGACATTCACATTGCACGGCGATTTAATTGTAACATTACATTAATAAGGTGCGATGCATTTAAGCCCAGCGCCATTCTTTTTCCACGCACCATTTAGAAGGCGCCACACGACTGTGGAGCCGTCCAAATTTTCACCAAACCCATGACTTGACTTTTTGACATATTTTCCTCCCGACTGGAGGAGTTAAGACGTGTAGGACTTGAAGACCAGGTGCACCTTCCAGACTGATAAGAAAGTGTCTGAGAACCAAGGTTGTAGGAAGAAATCACGCTGACTTTTATGCGATGGGAGTATTAGTAGTGCGATACCAACAGATAACTTGTAAAAGAGAGAAATTGTTAGGATAAGCAGGAAGAGCGTAGGCGGTTGTGAGCTAATTAAAATTTGGAGTTTCCCATCTTGTATGAGCTGTATGGTTACAATGTGAACTCACAGTCAAGATAAAATGTTCTTGTGTTCTGTTGATTTTGGGCGAACGGGTGCTTTAAAAATCACAAAAGATAAAAGAAAAGTTGCGCATAAAGCACGTCTAAGTAAGTATTTGTAAATTAAAAAAAATTCTGAACAGAAAATGACACGATTACGATTGAATAAAGGCTGGAGCCAAGCCATAACCCCAGAGTCAACAAAGCACAAGAGGTTTAATGAAAGCACACACACACACACACACACACACACACAGTAAATCAACTTGACAAGTTAATCTCAGGCCAGGGAAAAAGGCACCACTAATTGAACATGCACATTGGGTGGACAATGATGCAAACATTGAGTGAGACACGAGCAGACGTCGTGCCTCAACAGGGAGGAGATATCATATGGAATTGTTCCCACATACAGACTTTTCAACAAAAATTTTTTTTGGACACTGTTATTTGTTTGGGTTGCAATATTGTTTGACTATGATTGATATGTTTTCAAAATGGATCAAGTTGTTTCCAACAACACATGCTGATGCTAAAAACGATTGGGAAAAGTGTTGTGTAATCAAATTATCCTGACATTTGGAATTTCAAGAAGTGATTTGAAGTGAAAATGATGCATTTTGTGAATGATGCTGTAACAAGTGGGACAGTTGTTAAAAAATGGACTCAAAGCGTCACTGTGCATACAGTCTGCAGGACTTGTGGAACGCACTAATGGAAAAAAAAAAAAAAAAGAGAGACAATGGCCAGACTGTGTTTCAATCACAGCAATGAGGACAATGCCAGCCGAAGGAAGGACACTATCCCCTATAGACTCTCAGGTTCATCAGAACCACCAACAAAAAACATGTTTGACCGAAAAAGATGCAAAAGACGCAAATACTGGTCAAGTGTGTTCTGATTTACAGAAATCACGTCCGTGTGGGAGACCAACTCTTCTTCAAGGTGTTGAAACGACTCCGTTGGGGGGAAGTGAATGCTGAGATGGCCCTCGCCAGATGATGGCGGTGACCCCGACGCTGCAAAGGTCGCGGGGCGTGGCAGCTGGATCCACCAGTTGCAGTACAAGCTTCACCGGTTTCCAGCTAAAGGCCTAGCAACGCGAATCCCTCCCCGAGTCACAATCTCGGACCACACGCACATCAGAACCACACCACCAGCCACAGATACGAATGTTGAAGCCACAGAATAAAAAGATTAGATATGGTTTAGAAATTAATGACGTACATAAAGAAATTTGAACCTTGATTGAAGAACATAATTGCATTTAAAGTTTTAAAAATGAAACAATTATTGATGTTATGACCACTATGAAGAATTTGAAAGACACAATATATATCGGGATAATTATGGTTTTCATTTTTTGTTATGTGTAGTCTGTTTTTGTTGCATTATTTTTATGACAAAAATGATGATTAATTGCATGTTTGTTGCCCAAAAGTAACATTACAATCTGATTGATGTTGAGTATGACAAACTCGAACTGGACAATGACGAACTCGAACTGGACACTGAAACGTAAAATGAATATGGACTTGTCGCCCAAGCCCCACACACGAAGATCCGGGAGGTAAAGACGGCTGTCTCCTCCTACAGCGAGGCAAGGGGCCTGCATCGAGTCCCCCAGAGACAAGCTCTGCGTGGAGACAGTTTTGTTATTTTTCACTAGGCACATTGAAATGTATTTTTATATGTTTTATTCCCTGATGACTCATCTTAAAGCCGTATGGACATGATTTAAATCCGACAAACAGGGGGGAAATGTGAGAGTATGTAAATAGTTTGTGTATTTTTAATCATGTTTTTTATACACTATTTGTATCAATGATAATTACACACACACTCACAGACACGCACATCATTGCTTCAGCACACATGCGCACACCCACACGCTTGTTTTAAGTTTCACTTTCCATAGGTTTCGTTTTTCTCTGAATAAAGTCCAGAGGGATGGGCGAAGGAGTCAGTGAGAGTGCGGGAGAGTGAACTGGAAAGACGTCTACTTCACTTCCTGGCTTCTCCTCCCATCGCGATGGAGAAAAGACAAAACCTTCCCTGGTTATTCCTCTGGTTCTCTGCATTTAATTCAGTCTAATGAAGGCGTCAGGACCTTTTAAACCTGACAGGATGAATGGATGAATTTTTGAAGGGTGAATGAGGTGAAAGTGTGAAAGGAGATACTGGAATGTGAAATGAATGACCTGAATGGGTTAAATTTTAATTTGAAGCATTTAATAGTGAAATGTTAAATCTCCCATTGGAAATTAATGTTTTTTTGGGGGTGAATAAAGTGAAATGGTGAATTATGGGAAATAGGTGAAGACATGAAAAATACATGCACGCTTTGCGTGAATCTTTGAAATAGAACGAAGTTGGAACGGTGAAAATCGGATGAAAACTGTGGAAGTAGTTAGGCGCCGAAAAAAGGCGAGGAAGAAAATAGAATATAGAATAAAGTCGAATGGTGTAGAATCACATATGTGTGAAGGCCTTAGCCTTCACACAATAAAAGCTCAAGTTAATGGCTTTCTGTCAACTACCTTGTATAAGGTTAAAAAGAACATAAGACATCACAGGACATTGTTTTACAAGCTCAAGGAGAAGGGGACCAATCCTTGATGAGCTCTGGTAAACACTTAAAAGGCAAAGAATTTTTTTTTGAAAAACTCACGTTCTCTGGTATTCTGGGGAGCTCATTTAAGTCCGGCACAGTGAAGTAGAAATGCTGGAATCAAAATAAAAATCATAAGGCTGTTTCAACATAACATCTAGTCATTGTTATTATGCAGAGCACAATGGAGTTCGACTTGAAAATGTATTGTCTGTGTGCCACAACATAATTTGTGGTAACACTGAAACCAAAACGCAACGATATTTTATTTTTAATTTAAATATATGTATATATATATACATATATATATATATATATATATATATATATATATATATATATATATATATATATATATATGTATATGTATATGTATATATATATGTATATGTATATATATATATATATGTATATGTATATGTATATATATATATATATGTATATGTATATATATATATATATGTATATGTATATATATATATATATATATATATATATATATATATATATATATATATATAGAGAGAGAGAGAGAGAGAGATATACACATACAGTTATATTGTATTGTACCACTGTACCACTGATTGAGACCAAAATAAGTTTGAGCAGCCACAAATGCACATACTTCATACACCACAACCTAAAACTGTGGATTTTAAAATTGTTCAAATTAAATGGGTTACATTTATGGTTAATGGGTGTCAAATCATACTCGTGAACTTAAAGGGTTCAGGTTTTTTTTTTTGTTCACCTGCTATACAAAATAAATAGTTTAGGGTTAAGGTTTTTCAGGCTTATTTTTAGAATTAGAAATTAGAATTAGAAATCCCTTTATTGTCATTGTACTCAAGTGTGCAACGAGATTAGAGAGCTCCCCTCTCCAGTGCAATACAACAATAATACAAATATATAAATTAGATAAATAAGAGAGTGCAATGGAAAATAATACTGAATAGGGTATATAAAAACACATCACGATGCTGTTCTGCAAGGTAAGGGTGGTCTCGTGTGTGTGTGTGTGTGTGTGAGAGTTCAGAATAGAGATGGCTCTCGGAAAGAAACTGTTTCTCAGTCTATTGGTCCTCGATTTGATGCATCTGTAGCGCCTGCCAGAGGGCATCAGGTCGAACAGGTGGGAGTTTGGGTGGGTATTGTCTTTGACGATGTTGAGAGCCCTGCTGAGGCACCGGGCGGTGTAGATGTCCGACAGTGAGGGGAGAGGGCAGCCAATAATCCTTTGCGCTGTTTTGACTGTCCTCTGGAGTCTCACTCTGTCCGCCTCAGTGCAGCCGCTGTACCAGGTGGAGACACAGTACGTCAACAGGCTCTCGATGGACGAGTGGTAGAAGGCCAGCAGCAGCTTCCTGTCCAGGTTGAATTTCCTGAGGACTCTCAGGAAGTGCAGACGCTGGTGGACCTTCTTTACCACTGCTGTGGTGTTGTGTGTCCAAGAAAGGTCATCGGAGATCTGTACTCCCAGGAACTTGAACGTGTGGACCCTCTCCACACACACGCCTTTGATGCAGAGGGGGGGGCGGTACCGTCTTGTTCCTCCTGAAGTCGACGACGATCTCCTTTGTTTTTGCAATGTTGAGTTGCAGTCTGTTGTCCTCGCACCAAGCCGTCAGCCTCTTTGCCTCCTCTCTGTAGGCTGTCTCGTCACCTTCCGAGATCAGACCGACCACTGTCGTGTCGTCAGCAAACTTGACGATGGTGTTGTTGCCGTGGGCCGGGCGCAGTCGTAGGTGTAGAGGGCGTATAGGAGAGGGCTCAGCACGCATCCTTGAGGGGAACCGGTGCTCAGCGTGCGGGTGGAGGACGTGTAGGGGCCGAGCAACACAGTCTGGGGTCTGTTGGTCAGAAAGTCCTTAATCCAGATGCGTGTGAGGGCAGGGAGGCCGAGAATGTCCAGTTTGGCGACGAGGATGTCTGGGATGATCGTGTTGAATGCCGAGCTGTAGTCCACAAAGAGCATCCTTGCATAGCTCTGCTGTTGTTCCAGGTGGCCCAGCACAACATGCAGAGCAGTGTCGATGGCGTCCTCAGTGGATCTGTTAGCCCGGTATGCAAACTGGTAGGGGTCCAGAGTGGGAGGAAGGCAGTCCCTGATGTGCTGGAGAACCAGCCTCTCGAAGCACTTCATGATGACTGGTGTGAGAGCAACAGGACGGTAGTCATTCAGGTGGACGGCGGGTGACTTTTTGGGGACAGGAATAATGGTGGAAGTTTTCAAGCAGGAGGGGATGACTGCTTGAGCCAGGGAGCGGTTGAAGATCCTGCAGAAAACATGTGACAGTTGGTGGGCACATGCTCTGAGGACCTTGCCTGGTATTCCGTCGGGTCCAGTAGCTTTCCTGGGGTTAACAGCCAGGAGCGCGCGCCTCACATCGTGTTCCTCTACGGTGAGTGGGGGGGAGTTGGAGCATGAAGTGCGGGGGTGTGACGGTTGGGGCGAGTCAAAGCGAGCTTAGAAGCAGTTAAGCTCCTCTGCCAGCGATGCACTCGGGTCTACAGAGGTCGTGCTGCTGCCACGGAAGTTGGTGATGCTCCGTAGACCCTGCCACACCTCCCGTGGTCTGTTGCTGGCAAGGTGGGCCTCCAGCCTTCCCTTGTAGATTGCATTGGCTAGATTGATGCCTTTGCTCAGGTCAGCACGAGCCACCCTGTACTGGGCTTTGTCGCCCGACCTGAAGGCAGCGTCACGGGCCTTGAGGAGAGAGCGGACCCTGCTGGACATCCAGGGCTTCGCATTTGGGAAGGTCCGTATGGTCCTGTGTAGGGACACAGTTTCCATGCAGAATTTGATGTAGTCCAGTACACAGTGCGTGTAGACATCAAGGTCCTGATGATCAAAGAGGTCCCAGTTGGTGTCTTGAAAGCAGTCCTGTAATTCACTCATGGCGTCATCACGCCAGATTTTCACAGTCTTTGTGGTGGGCCTGAATCTGCGCCTGAGAGGGGTGTACGCAGGTGCGAGCTGCAAGGACAGGTGGTCTGACTGGCCGAGGGGGGCGAGTGGGAGGGCCCTGTATGCGTGCTTGATGTTCGAGTACACATGGTCGAGAGTGTTGTCTCCCCTCGTTGGGCACTTGACATGCTGGTGAAACTCTGGGAGTACAGTCTTTAAATTCGCCTTATTAAAGTCTCCCGTTACTATGTGAACGCCATCAGGGTGAGCCCGCTGATGTTTATTGATGACGCACACGAGCAGCGAGAGCGCCGTGCTAGTGCTAGCGTCGGGAGGGATGTAAACAGCTGTGACGATCACTACCGTTTAGCTCCCTCGGGAGAAAATAAGGCCGGCATTTAACGGACATGAACTCGATGTCGGGGGAAGAGTGCTTCTCGACGATCGTGCTATCGCCGCACCAGTTCTCATGCACGTAAACACAGAGCCCCCCGCCCCTTCGCTTACAGGTGGCCCTCGTCCGATCCGCGCGATGTAGCGAGCGCCCAGTCAGCTGGATGCTAGCGTCAGGGACGTCGGCGTGCAGCCAGGATTCCGTGACGACGATCACACTGCTGTCTCGCACATAGCGATTTCCCAGGATTTGTAATCCCAGATCGTCGATTTTGTGGACCACGGATCTGGCGTTGGTGAGGTAGAGACTCGGCAGTGGTTGCCTGTGGGGCTGCCGTCGCAGCCGTAGCAAGACACCGGACCTGCAGCCCCGCTTCTGCTTCCTCTCTCGGCGTCGCCTGCGCCGCCTCCTGGTCCCGATGACAAGCCACGGTGAGCCGGGCGGCCTCGCCAGTTCGTCCGGAATTTTGCGATCATAGCAAAATTCCTCTGTGATGGTTATTTCGCATCGATATCCAATGTCCACGATGTCCTGGCGGGTATATCGATGCTGTGCCTCAGTTGGTGCCAATAAGAGCAAGCAAACACTAATAAAAAGCAATAAGGAGCACTGGGAGGGAGAGCTGTTAGCCGCTGCGTCCATGCGCGCCGCCATCTTGTATTGTATTAAAATGATTATGAAATTCTGGAAATTGTGACTCACCATTGCGAGATGAACAGGGACACCTGGCTCAGGAATGGAAAGGCTGTGTAAGGAGACTAGGAGATCCCGGAAATGAATTTCCTGAAGCACAAAAGCACAAATATCCATGAAAAGAAAGAATATCCTACAATAAGTGTTACACTACATTTCTCCATATTTTAACTAGAGCTGGGCAATTGAACGCGTTAATTTCACATTAATTTAGTGTTGACAGAGGAGCGGTAAAAAAGCCATCTATATTGATTGACATTGTGATTTTTCATTATTTTACATTGTCCGTAGCTCAGAAATGTGTGTATCCCAAGCTAAGGCAAGATAGCTGACTGTCGGAACTGTTAACTAGCGCCCTTGGAGAGCGGAACGAGGTACGGTAGTGTATAAAATGTTATATAAAATATATATTAAAAATGTAAATTATCAGTTGGATGACAAATTGAAATCTGTCATTTGATTAATTTGTATTTCTTCATTCCTTAGTATTGAGTTGATAGGAGCTGTAAAAGCAAGTTCTTATTGTGCTATATTTTCTTTCATGCTAGAAATTCACAAAGATTCATGTTTCGTGCTCAAAGGTAAACTATGGGATTTAGAATTTACTGTGTTGTAAATAATGGTGTAGTTAATTTGATAATTCTGATTTGTGATTGACTGCGCATGCGCATGTGGCAAGATCCCCCCCTGTGCATACAGAGGAAGAGTAGTCGATGTGCTGGTAGTCGTGGGAGCAAAACAGCTTTTGAGCGTTCCCTTAGCGTTCTCATCGTTCGAGTAGATTAGGGGTGTCCATTGCGTTGATCGCGATCGACCAGTAGTTCGCAAAGGGGGTGTCGGTCGATCGCATGCAGCGCAGCCAGTCATAGACCTGTTGCATGCCTCACCGTGCATGCACATACAAGAGCGCTAACTAGCAAAATTAGCAGTTTCCATTTTGTTCCGTCTACTCTAAAACGAAGAATTAAGTATAAAAACGATATAGGAACACATAAGCTAAGTATTTCCACACAGAGTGAGAGGAGGATTTTTGTTTTGCGGTGGGCTTTGTGGCGAGGCGTCCCGCGCTGGCTGGAGAGCAGGCGGGCCAGGGGGAAGCGGGTGATGCGCGAAGGCATGCAGTCGCAGTTTTCCCCGGTGCTGGAGAATGACCCGCGGGATGGAGGAGCCGTCCACCACCACAACCAGCAGCCGCAGCACGAGCAAATATTCAGTCCAAGTTCCTGTCCAACGTGCCTAATGTTCATTGGGAGGCATGCGCAAGGCTCGCTATCAGCAGTTCCTGTCCGGACTCTATCCTTGACTCATTCCATTCAGCGAAGGTCATCAGTAAAGCAAGAACAGAAAATGTGCACTAGTTGTATTGTGCAATATGGTATCATGCAGTTAGTCAGTGTATACCGTACCTATCAAGAATTCTAATTCTATTTTTAAATAAATACATAAATTAAGTAAGTAGATCACTTGGCTTTGTTATATTATACGTCGCTCGCATGTTGAAAAACAGTGGGCAGCCCTGAAGTAGATGCTATGCATTTGTTGTACTGAACGATATTGCTCACAGTACTGGAATGTGAAACTTTTTATACAAGAAGACGAAAGAGTTCCTTTGGGTCCATGTGAGTCCTTGAATGAAAGTGAAAGCTGTGGATAAAATGATTTTCCGCTACGGACGAGTCAGAACTACCTTCGACTGCGTGCACTGATTAACGAAGCTTACGAGATAAGCCGTTACAGGAGCGTTGTGTATACATGATTGATCTGTGAATTATCTGTGAAACGACTATTACAATTTGTGTTTTTCTGTTGTTCTGTAGTTTTCACTGTGCAAAATGCTGAACATGCTGGTTCAGAGATAAAAGATTATAGACACCCGTTTGAAACTCTCTGCGTCCATCCTTATTCGAAATCCAAGGGGCCGCTACATAGAGGACAATACCACTGTAAAAAAAATCCGCGAAGCCGCGATAGGTGAAACGCAATATAGCGAGGGATTACTGTATTTCTTTTATTGTGAAAGTCTGTTGGGCTGCGGCGCTCACTGGTACAGTCTGTAAAATCTGTATCCCTAGGTTGCGGGGGATACACATTGAGTGAAGGCGAAACGGGTGGAAAGCTATGCGCATTTTGACATTTGCATTTGTTATATCAACAAAGTTTTACAATTAAATCATTTACAATGACGTGTCCATGGTGAATTTCAAGTCATCAAACTATTAAAGGAAGAGGATCGAGGAAGAGAGATTTAAGTGGCAAAGTACAGGTGGTGGGCTCCTTTTAGAGAACACGTACTGATGTTTTTTTTTGTTTTTGTTTTTTTTTGACAGAAGCAAATGAAAAACTAAATGATGCCACTCACACAGTTGGACATCTGACTAACTCATTTGTATTCAATGCATAAACTACACACCGCTAAACACTGTGGGCTTTCTAACTTGGTGCGCCATTACTAATAGTGACTGTTTCATACAAAGAATATGCACGTTTGTGTTTGCTTTGCCTTTTTATGAACTAAGTTTGGCAAAAAGAAATAAATAAATCAATAAAAATGCTTGCCCTTGTCAGTACAGTGGTACCTTGAGATACGAACGTCCTAATATATGATTTTTTGGAGATACGAAAGGAAATATTCATGAATTTATGTCCTAACATACGACGGAAAATTTTGAGACACGAACGCACATGCCTGCTCAGTCTGTGGTGACGTCACACTGTCCGCCTCACTGTTTACACACGTCTTGTTATTCGTAGTGTTTTGTGCTCGTTTTTGTATTATTTTGGTTAATAATATGCTATTTTGTTATTTACCATGGGTCGCAAAGATAAAGGTGGTGAGAAGAAAAAAAAAAACAAAGAAAATGATCACAATGGAAATTAAACACGAAATTATCTCCAGGCATGAACATGGGATTCGTATCGTCGATTTGGCAAAGGAATATTGTCGTAATCCTTCCATTATATCCACGATCATCAAACAGAAGGAAGACATCAAGAAGCTGCAACCATCAAAAGGCGTCACCATTATTTCTAAATTACGTACTGAAATACATGACGAGATGGAACGGCTACTGTTAATATGGATAAAGGAGAAGGAATTGGCTGGCGACACCGTTTTGGAAGCGATCATCTATCTGTGAGAAAGCCAGCAACATTTTCAAAGACCTTAAGCGTGAAGAAGCCGAGACGGAGGGGGAATCATCGCAAGGAAATGAAGAGTTCAAAGCCAGTCGTGGATGGTTTGACAACTTTAAGAAACGAAGTGGTATTCATTCCGTTATCCGGCATGGAGAGGCGTCGAGTGCTGATATTAAGGCGGCTGAAAGTTTCATTAAGAAATTTGAAAAACTCCTTTGTGAAGAAGGATACCTGCCACAACAAGTTTTCAATTGTGATGAAACGGAGTGGGTAAACATCATTTTTGATCCGTCAGTCAAGAAATACGTGACCGATAATGGTCTGCCACTTAACTGTGTTCTCCTTTTGGACAATGCCCCCGGTCACCCCCCTGGCCTTGAAGATGACCTTTTAGATTAATTTAAATTCATCACAGTTGTCTCTGCCAGCCAACGTCTATCCTCCAGCCCATGGATCAGCAAGTGATATCAAACTTCAAAAAACTTTATTCGAAGCATCTTCTCAAGCATTGCTTTGAAGTGACTGAAAATACGAACTTAACATTGTTAGAGTTTTGGAAGCAACATTTCAACATTGTTGTATGTATTAAGCTGATAGATACT
>NC_142408.1:15194510-15224510 GCF_059441095.1 Idiotropiscis lumnitzeri | reverse complement strand
TCGCCCCTTCCCGGCATTCAGATATACTGACATTATATGCGTCAAAGTAATTCTATTCATGCACACTACCCTATATGAGTGTTTTAGTGCCAGATATGTACGAATAAATAGTAATATTAAATAGTTCAATAGTTAGAATTTTAGGCTAGACTCAGAAGACAAGGTTTGACTCTAGGAGAAGAGAATAAGAACATCAAAGACATCAGCTCACATCACCAAGATAAGTGTCCAGAGGATAAGTCCAAGTTTGGGAAGGAAATGGATTTGGATGAGTGAAAAGCTGTGAGCAAGTTATAACATGAAAAATGATAAATAAACTACACATTTTAGCAAATGACTTATGGACTCTATGATGAATGACTCAGTCAAGCAAAAAGTAAACAAACCCGCCAGGGTATCAGACCAAGGCACACTTCACAAGTCCTGTATTAGACTGGGTATTACACTGTCAAAATGTAGAGAAGAATGTGTTAGGATACAGCGGACAAGTGGGACTGCCAGGAAGCCGGTGTGCGGAGGATAAGCCGGCATTGATAGACTTTGCAGCCAGCCGCAGCGGTTGCTAACAATACAAAACAATAGAATACAACTTTATTACAATATAGCACATTTCACAACAGCTAGAGCTGTAACAAAGTGCTTTCCAAATGGTGTAATATAAATTAGCGGGTACATAACACAGAGTGGACTGGAGCACCGCAGACCATCGTTTGTATTTACAGGTAAGGCGCCCAAAGAGAGGTATATGTAGCGCTACACCATCAATGGCCAATTGCGTGCACATGTTAAAAAATTCAATGCAATGATCACCCCGCGCACATTATAATTATTTCGAGCGTCGCGTTTCTGCAAATTGTGCTGGATCACATGACTCAACCTACTTTTGCATGCTCACCTGAACTGCGTAGTGTTTACGGTTAGTACGTACAATGGAAGTGTGTGCTTTGGACATGAACACAAATACAGAAGATGAAGTGGTTAATGGTGCGGGACTTCAAAAACCTATTGTTAAATTAACAGAAAAGGGTTTGGTTAACAAATTTCAAAAGTTATAAAACAATAGGAAATGTAAACTTAATAATGTTAAGTTAAAGTAAAATTAGAAGGGAACTGAATGAATTTATGTCTCATGGTGATACAAAACAAGGTGGCAAATGTTCTTGATGAATAGAAAGGGTTGTGTGATTAATTCATTGATTACAATACAATACAAGTTTATTTATTGTTGTATTACTTCTGGCTTAAAGCCAAAATGATCCCAAATATTTTTCAAAGGTCAGTCTATGGCTTTCTCAAAGTGCAACACAAATACAAGAAATCATAAAAGAAATTGATTAAGGTGATTCTAATGAGCAACTCTCCTGAAGAGAGCATGTCAAACATGAGCAGCAAGGCCAGCCAAAAAAGTCCACAGCTTCATCTGCTAAGCTAAAGGTAGCAGCAGAAAGAGCTGCGGTGCTGGCTCGTGTGAAAATATTGAAACAGTGGCATCCTATTGAAGAAGTGCAAAATTAAGGAGAAGAATTGAGATGCTTAATTTGGAGGGTGACCTGGTGGCATTTGAAGCATGGATGGATGGGCATTTAGAATGCCAATGAAGAGGGTCAGTCACAAGCACATTCAAATGTAAAGAAAAATGGAGCAATGAATGGAAAGTTTAAACCCCGCTGCCCAAGAGTTGAACCCCCATGTCAATAATGACAGTACAACAAAAAGAGGTAATAAAGATACCACAAAAGGAAAATTAAACACCACAGTGAGGCCACAGAAATTGATTGCATTAATCACATTACAACAGTATCACCTCCTGGAACAAAGAAAATGGAAAATAAATCAGGAGCACCCTCTAGTTGAACAAAATGGAAAAATACATTTTCCAATCAGTCACATTCAACTTGCGATTGAGTTCACTCATCACCTTAGTCTAGGTGTTGACCACTCACCACAAAAGATCAAACATGACCATCAGCTTGCCCATTTCTAATCAAACTGCCAGCATACTCCGAATGTTACAATGAATCAGGAAATTACCAGCTTCAAACAGCAAGACACCTGTTTTCACAATCCAAAAGTGTATGCATCCTCCACGGAAAGAACTGACAGTCATACCATCTTCCACTTCAGGAATCCAAGCTATACCCAGCAGCAATTGTTCCACCTGGCAGGTGGCAAGCAGGTTTCCCCTTCTGTGCTCTTCTCATTGAGAAAATAATATTAGTTATGATAGTATAATCTTATCTTTGAAACATAGTGAATGTAGTGTCATGATTTGGGCTTTAATGGCTTCTTCTGCGAGCACTCAACAATATGCATTGATGATTACACATCAATGTATCATGAACACATGTTGCAAGAAGAAAAAAATACATCAGAAGAATAGAGGAACATTCTGCCTGGAAATTAAAAAAAAGAATGCAACCAAATAGATCAGAAGCGCTTTTATCATGTAGTAAGACAATGACCCTACGCACACTTAAAAAACAATAAGGGGAAGAGGGCTTTGAAATTCCCAAGTCCAGACTTAAACCCAACAGGGCATGCCTACTAAAGTGGGAACTGATGGGCGTAATCGGCCAAAACAAACAACAACTCAAAGACGTAGCAGTAAAAGCCTGAAAAAAACATTACAAAATAAATATACAATAGTTTTGTGATGTTAATGGGTCACTGCCTTTGCAGTTATTGCAAGAAAAGTATTTATGCCCAAATATTATTTCTTACATACTTAAGTCTATTTTAAGCCTAACCAGGTATAATATTTTTGCTCACTAAAGATATGGCTTTTCTTCACAAGTTCTTTTGATAGATTTGTTCGTCTGCAACAAAAATGAAATAATTGGCCTGATTGTTCCTACGCTTTTGGAGAGGTGTGTGTAATGCAGTGTTGTCCACATTATCTTAGAAATTACACTGGCTGAAGCGGGCAGTATGGACCATTAATTCCAGTCTGAGAATCAGGACACTGGAATATTTTGAATGCTTTAATGTCAACAAGGGGAGTCACATATAATTGGGTGTGTATGGATACGCGCATGAATGTGTGAGTGCATGTGCGCATGTATGCCTGTGGGTGCGCATATGTGTGGGTGTGTGTGCGTGTGTGTGTGTGCGGGGGGGGGATTGTCGATGCGAAACAAAACTTTGGTCCCCCCCCCCCCCCCCAAGTCTTTCAGAAAGCGTGTAAATGACAAATGATTAGACAGACACACACAAAAATAGATGAACATAAAGTTTTGTCAGTGTACCTATGCAAGCAGAATGGAAAGCAGAACTTTGGCACAGTCTTAGTAGTTTCCTGGGGAAGATATGACAATTATTAGCGAGGATAGCACTCACTTTCACCATGTCAATATATAAACCCCATTGTGAAACAAATTTAACAAAAACAAACAAAAAAAAAACACTTATTTTTCTCCAATTCAATGACCAAAAAACCGAAGTGTTGATAGTTTGTGAGCATGTGCATGAGGTCTTTGTTTTGTTTGCTGCTGAAGAATTGTTGAAATCTTTCTATCAGTTTGTGCATCATGAGTAATGAATCTTGAGTAATGCGCCGTGAGTAATCTGGTTGAAAACGGCATCCGAACAGCGTTCCCTGGCACCTGTGCTGAATTCATTATTGATATGAGCACACCGAGTGCTGGCGTCATCAATTGCCCTAGGGGCGGTGTTGCCACATTCTATCACTCAAAAAAAACTGCTCCAACAGAATTTTTAGGCACAGTTGAGGCGTTGAGAGTGTCCGTTTGCTGGCCTCAGTATTAAATCTCACTGGAGCAGTTCGTAGCCAAGTATGAAGCGGTTGCGATGAAAATCAGCACCTCCAAATCTGAAACAATGGCCCATAGTTGGAAAAGGGTGGAGTGACTTTTGCAGGTCGGGAATGAGATCCTGTTTCAAGTGGAGGAGTATTTTGTTCGTTTAGCTATAGGACTTGTTGTTATAATCCCAAAAAAAATCAGCACTTTCCTGGTGTTTAGAGTGGGGAAGAAGAAGCAACTCAATTTGACCTGCATGAGGACCAGAGGCTTCACTGGGGTCATCAGGTGGGTGCCCTCCTTCATCGGTGTTTCGTTGATAAACCAACAACACCTCAGGATGGGTTCAACAGCGACACCTGTGCGCCTCAGGTGTGCCCCCCTCTGCCTCTGCTCCTCCTGCCTGTTGTCAAAAATGGAAAGGAGAAGAGTCCTTTACTTGGTCTTTGAAGTCTCCTGTGGTTCTTTGAGGTGTTCCACTTTTCCTCACATTTGACATCTAACAGCCCAAGTGGGGTCCTTCCTCTTCATCCAGAGCCAATTGCTGCCTCTCTCCGCAGCCTCCAACAGCAATTTCACAGCTTGTCGTTGGGCCTGGCCTCGGATCCCCATGCTTCTCAGGAGCCTTGTTGTTGATGTGGCTACAAATCCTCTACACTCGACCTCCACAGGGAGCACCTGTGTACGCCAGCCACGCTGCTCCGCCTCTGCTGCGATGTCCATGTATTTCAGGCTTTTGCGATTATAGGCTTCATCCACTGCAGACTCCCATGGGACTGTTAGTTCCACGATGTACAGGAGTTTCTGTGAGGTTGACCACAAGATCAGGTCTGGCCTGAGATTAGTGGTAATGATCTCCGGTGGAAAGATGAGTTTCTGATCCAGGTCAACTTTCATTTTCCAGTCTCGGGCTGTGTCCAGGGGGGTTGTTTCCACTCTTACAGATGGTCTCCCTGGAAGTTGTCCTGCTTTCACAAAGGCGATTGTGCTTGGGAGTCCAGGCACGTGGGGAGGGAGGGCATTGTTGGTAGTTCTCCTTTTCTCCAGTATGATCGCCAGTTGCCGTAGGACCTGAATGTGCCTCCAGGTGTATTGGCCCTGAGACAAGCTGGTTTTGCAGCCAGTGAGGATGTGTCTCAATGATGCTGGAGTTTGGCAGAGGGCACATGAGGGATCTTCTCCAATCCATTGGTTGAGGTTCGTGGGTGTAGGAAGAACATCGTAGGTGGCTCTGATGATGAAGCTGATTCGTCTTTCTTCCATCCCCCACAGATCCCTCCATGTGAGTTTGCGATGCTCCAGATTCGCCCAGGTGGTCCACTGACCCTGTTTGGCCTGTGAGACTGCCTTTGCGCATCGGTCTGCTTCCTCCTGCTGGCGGACCTCATCAACCACCAGTCTTCTTCTCTGATTGGGTGTTGCTTTGTGCCATGCTGGTCTACTTGTCCCAAGTCCAAACCCGCCTCTCCCCTGCTGAACCTGCCCTACTATGTCTCGATGCCTGAGAGCGGATTCAGCCTGCTGCACAGCCTCAGAAGGGGTCCACTTCCTCCCTGTTGCCAGTTTGAGAGCAGACATTCGTATGGCTATGTCTTGGGATTCTGACAGGGTCATGTCTAGCCTCACTTTGGTGCATTTGTATTGTTCGGTGAGGCCAGAGACCGGTAGCTCCAGCGCACCATGTCCATATAATCCGATGTTGCTCAGGCACCGTGGGAGTCCAAGCCACTTTTTGATGTAGAAGCTGACTGACCTCTCCAGTTTCTCGACTTTAGTGATGGGGACTTCGTAGACTGTTAGAGGCCACATCAACCTTGGGAGCAATCCAAACTGCAAACACCACAACTTCAACTTGCCTGGGAAGGATGTCTTGTCTATGGTGACAAGTCCTTTGATGGTTGCCTCCCTCTGTTGATCGCTCTGGTCCGAGTCTTTGAGGCTTGCATCATACCATCGGCCCAAGCTTTTGACTGGCTGTTCTGACACCAACGGAATGGGTGCTTCTTTGATGTAGAATCTCTGGTCCGCGAGTTTTCCTTTGACGATGGATATGCTCCTGGATTTGCTGGGTTTAAGTTTCATCCGTGCCCACGTTATGTTGTTGTGAAGTTTTTCCAACAGACGTCTGGTACATGGGATGGTAGAGGTTAGGGTGGTCATGTCATCCATGTAGGCACAAATAGGGGGCAGCTGTTGTCCGTTTTGCAGGCGTTGCCCTCCTACAACCCACCTGGAAGATTGGATGATAATTTCCATTGCCATGGTGAAAGCCAGCGGGGAGATGGTGCATCCTGCCATTATTCCCACTTCCAGTGGTTGTCAAGCTGTTGTATACTCTGCTGTTGTAACACAAACCTGCAAGTCCTGGAAGTAGGTTCTGACCAGGTTTGTGATGTTGCTCGGTACACGGAAGAAGTCAAAGGCTGTCCAAATGAGAGAATGGGGGACAGATCCAAAGGCGTTGGCTAGGTCCAGGAATAAGACGTGTAGATCTTTTCCTTCTCTTTTTGCAGATTGGATTTGATGCCATATCATGCTAGTGTGTTCTAAGCATCCTGAGAAGCCTGGTATTCCGGCCTTCTGTACCGATGTATCAATCAAGTTGTTTTGCTTTAGGTAGGTCGTCATTCTCTGAGCCACAATGCTAAAGAAGATCTTACCTTCAACATTCAAGAGATTGATCTGTCGGAATTGGTCGATGGTCGAGGCATGCTTTTCCTTGGGGATCATTACTCCCCCTGCTCTTCGCCACGCCCTTGGGATGATTTGTTTCTTCCATGTCACCTTCATTTGCCTCCACAGGAATCGTAGGACTTTAGGAGCATTTTTGTAGAGTCTGTAGGGGACTCCGTTTGGTCCTGGAGCTGAAGCTGCCCTTGCTTTCCTCACCAACTTCTCAATCTCATTCCACCTTGGTGGGCTGTCGTCCATCTGGTGCTCTGGTACGGCCATTGGTGGCATGTCCGAAGGTAGCTCCCTTAGCTCGTACCTTAAGTTGTCAGTGTGCGTTGCTCTCAGGTGGTCCTCCAGCTCCCTTTTTGGAACCTTGAGTGATCCGTTCTTTTCCTTGGTGAAGAGCCCTTTCACAAATCTGAAGGGGTCCTTGTAAAATGACATTCTTGCACTCTCCTTCCTCCTGCGCCTGACTCTAAGGTTTTCCGCTCTTCGCAGCGTACCAAGGCGCTCCTTCAGATCCATCTGCAGCAGGTCAATACCCACTCTCTCCTCCAGTGAGGCTTTCTTCCACTGTTTCCTCAATTTCCTTCTTTCTTTGACAAGGCGTTCGATTTCTTGCTGTCTTCTGGACTTGGGTGGGGCTGACGATGTTTCTGTCATTCTCTGATGTTTTATTCCGAATCTCTCTGCTCCGTAAGAGTAGATCAAATCGCCCATCCTCTCTAACTTCTTCACCACTGTACCTCTGATTTCGTCCAGAATGTTGCTCAGGTCTGTATCGATTGCTGCCCACTCTTTCTTGCTGCTGGATTTTGGCCACTTCACTTGGGGTCTATGGCCTTGGGTGCTCTTCTCCAAAGCAGGCTGCGGCTGGCTAGGTTCCAGGTTCTCAGATGTTGTGCTTGAATTCCTCTCATCCTCTGGGGTACTGATGCTCGGTGGACTGTGGGTTGAATCCTGCCGCCGAGCTTCTCCCGCCTTACTTGACCTTTCTCTTAACAGATATTGGTCAATGCGGGGTCCCAGACTTGCCTTCTTCAAGCACTTCATCCGCCCCTGATGTATTTTAAGGCCTAGACTGGACGTTACCTTAGACCATCCGCAGCTACATACCTGGAGCCCTTTTCCTGCAGCTAACTTAGTAGGTGCTGTGCTGATTTTCTTCCTCGTTGCCGTTTCCTTTCCTGGGTTCGTTACCATGTTGTCAACCGATGAGTCATCTTCCGCCCCCGCTCTCGCAGACTCAGGGGGTATTTTCCTCTTTGGACTTTTCGTAGCCGTGTGGGGTGACTCTATTCACTTTCAGGTGACGGAGCCTGCTGTCATGGATAGCTAGCCCATGAAAGCCTTATGAAGTCTTGATCACAAGTGAAGGGAGGACAAAGCGGGAGCTCAACAGACGGATCTGTGCAGCGTAATGCAGACTCTGTATAGATCCGTCCTGGTGGAGAAGGAGCTGAGCTGGAAGGCGAATTCCTCGTAACACCGGTAGAACTATGTTCCTACCCTCACCTACGGTCACGAGCTATGTGTCATGACCGCATGAATAAGATACCGGATTCATGCGGCCAAAATGAGATTCCTAGATAGGGTGTCCAGGTTCTCCCGTAGAGATAACGCGACAAGCTCAGTCAACCGGAAGGGGCCTCCAAGTTGACCCGCTGCTCCTCCACATTAAGAGGAACCAAAGGAGGTGGCTCAAGCATATTATTTGGATGCCTCCTGGATGCCTCCCTGCTCAGGTGTCCCTGGCATGTCCCACTGGCAGGAGGCACACAGAAACTATTATAATAAGAAACTACGTCTCCCAGCTGGCCTGGAGTTGGAAGAAGTGGCAGGGGAAAGGAAAAGTCTGGGTTTATCTGCTGAAACTACTGCCTCCATGACGCTAACCTACCCCATATTAAGTGGTAGATCATCAATGAATGGATGAAATATTATTATTATTCAATACGCAGTTAGTAGTTCCAGTGCAGCTTTGAACAAGAGTTGTCAGCAACACAATCTCAATCAAATGGCTGGTTTCAGGACCAAAACCAATACATCAACATCAGACAAACTCACAAATTCACTTGCAAAGTGGATTGTTCTGGAATTTAGACCACTATTAGTGGTAGATGATAAAGGGTGAAAAAATGTACTACCAACCTTGAATACAGGTAATGGTCAATACAAGAAAATGCAAAATAAAAGTGAATAAACGGACCTCATCTTGGAAGTCCTCTGGGAATTTTCTTCGGATTGTAGGCTCTGTTAGAAAAAAAATAAGATAAAATTCATGAGGTACAAAATCGAACTAGAGCTGCGAGCAGCTATAAAAGGCCCTCGCAACCCTGGTAACGTTGGGGTAATGGCACGTTGGAAATGTTTAATATTTACGAGAAATAACGTGAGGAATCTTCAAGAGGAATTTTTGTGTAGTTAAATTTAGAGCAGCTTTTGTTGTCAAAGCGTCATCCATGTTTGAAGTAAATTCAAAATGGCCAACTTCCTGTGCAATTTATCTCATGGCTCCAAGAGAATATTTTGTAGGTCTTGGCCTTATACATACTCCACAAAATTTTGAAAAACCTAGGTGAAACACTCAACCAACTGCTTTTTGAAAATTTCTAGAAGCCGATAGCGAGCCATTTTTTAAAAACTGCATGAGAAACTAATAAAATATTGATGGTTTTGCCAGGCCTGATGTGTATGCAAAGTTTAATGAGGTTTCGTGCATATTTAGAACCTCAAAATAAGCCTTAGTTTATTAGCGAACTATGCAAAGCCACACCCACAGCTTTTCACGAAAAATGATACATTTCGTATTGTGACATCCTGAAGGCCTAAACATTCATCCGAGCAAATATGAGTGAGACCTTATTAACCTGCTCGGAGAAAAACATCAACGAAAATAACCTGTATTTGCTTTAAACAGTTGGTGGCGCTGCCACTACGATGAAGAATTAGTTTGTAGATGTCTTCAGGGTTGGGCTATTCTCAAATATGAAACATTTCGAGATGATAGGATGATCTGAGTGATGTTACAGGAACTTTTGTTGCCAAAGAGAAAAATCAGACTTTGCGGCACCGTCGTGGCCATGCCCTTTGCCGAAAAGTCGCAAAATTCAGCATTGACTAAGATCAATGTCTTGAGGCTGTTCTGACAAATTTTCAGTCAGATGTGTTAAACGGGCTCCGTGTAGTACGCACCGTAACGGCCATGCCCATCGCCGAAAAGTTACAAAATTCGGCAGAGAGTTCAATGTCTTGAGGTGGTTGTGACAAAAAATGTAGTCGGATGCGTTAAAAGGGCTCCGTGTAAAATAAAATGAAACAAAAAAAAAATTTTAAAAAACAAAACATTTTTTTGTTTACACTAGGTGGTGCGGTGTGTATAACAGAATATAACATATAGATGTCTTCAGGTCGGGGCGTTTTACGTACAGGTGAAGTTTTGGATTTTTTGGAGCATGTGCAGGGGAGTTATTAAGAATTTTGTCTATTGTGGTGACACGCCCCTTTTGAAGTTAATTCAAAATGGCCAACTTCCTGTGCAATTTAGCTCATGGCTCCAAGAGACTTTTTGGTAGGTCTAGGCCTAATACATTCTCCATAAAATTTTCAAAAAGCTTGGTGAAACACACAACCGGGGCTGCTCTTTTGAAAATTTCTAGAGGGCGATAGAGAGCCATTTTTAAAAAAACTGCACGAGAAACTAATGAAATATTGATGATTTTGTCAGGCCTGATGCGTGTGGAAAGTTCCATGAGTTTTCGTTCATATTTAGAACCTCAAAATATGTGTTGTTTTATTGGCGATATGTGCGATGCCACGCCCACAGCTTTTCACAAAAAATGACGAATTTCGTATTCTGACATCCTGAAGGCCTAAACACTCAGCCGAGCAAATATGTGGGCGACCTTGTTAACCTGCTCGGAGAAAAACATCAACGAAAATAATTTGAATTTGCTTTGACCAGTTGGTGGCGCTACTACTACGATCAAAAATAAGTTTGTAGATGTCTTCAGGGCTGCAATATCCTCAAATCATCTGAGTCATCTTGCCGGAGCTTTTGTTTCCACGGTGAATAATCAGACTTTGTGGCACCGTAATAGCCACGCCCTTCGACGGAAAGTCACAAAAATCGGGATAGAGTAAGATCAATGTCTTGAGTCTTTTCTAGCCAATTTGCAATCGGATTCATTAAAAGGGCACTGTGCAGTACGTCAAAATGTAAAAAATGATATTTTTTTGTAGCCACTGGGTGCCGCAAGGTGTATAACTGAATATAAACATATAGATGTCTTCGGGTACCGACTCTGGTCTAGGTCAAACGAGGATTTTCCGTTGTTTTTTTCCCCCCCATTCTCGTTGGCGCAAGAGAGCCATTTTGTTTGCGGAGTTTACGACGACGTTAAAATATCCAATTTTTCGCCCTGCCCGGTGAGACTGCCAAGTTTGTTGAGTTTTCGTGCATGTTTAGGGGGTAAAAAATGCGATCGAACGATCGGAAATAAAAATAATAATAATAATAATAATTTCTACAAAGGTACCTGCTCGGGCCCTAATAATATAATGTGCAGTCAAAAAACAATGAGCCCAATTTAATTTTTTTTTTTTTAATTTTATTTTTATGAACAATGTATAACAATCCTCGACAGCACAACCGAATCAAATAAGACAATAGTAGAAATAAACAAGAGAAGCATTTTTACAATTTTGTACACCAGAAATGACAGTAACAGGCTGAAAAGTGAAACGCAGAGATTAAACTGTGTGACCATCAATATTATGTAATGTAGTGTTCTGATTAAACAAAGATATGTCCTACTATGGGGGTCCACACCTTTTCAAAAGCATCGGACCTCAGTTGTAACTTTGCAGTAAGGGCCTCCATATCATAAATCTCCCTAAGATTCTGCTTCCACAGTGACACCTTGGGGGGCCGAGGTTTCATCCAATTTACGTCACATTTTTTCTAGCTGACATCAAGAGTTTATACAGCAGGTATTTTTGGTCTCTGTTGTAAACATCAACTTCTGACGGAAGGTCGAAAAGGAACTGTTTAGGTTTGAATGACAAATTGATTCCGAGCGCCCTATCGATCTCGCTCTTAACCTCTTTCCAAAAAGGGAGCAATTTCGGGCAGTCCCACAATATATGCGAGTGGTCGCCGATAAATCCACACCCCCCTCCAGCAATATTTAACAGATGTGTTATTCGTAAATTTGGACAGCACCAAGGGGGTCCGAAAAAAATCTCATCTTCATCTTCCAGTCAAATTCCTTCCAAACATTACTGCCAATACCCCTTTGACACCCTATACATATTTCTTCCCACTCTCGATCCTCAATAATAACATTCAACTCCATTTCCCATTTAGTTTTGATGTACAAAGTATTGTCTGTAGAATCCAATGCTAAATTTCTGTATATAGGGGAGAGATGCTTTTTGGTAGGCAGACGACTTTTGTTCACATTGATAAAGTAGACTTCAAGATTGGATGGCGCTCTCTTAATAACAGTCCAATCTTTGTGGTTCGTTACATAATGTCTGAGCTGAAAATATCTGAACATGGCACTTTGGGGAAGTGAAAATTTCTCTTGTAAATAGGAGAATGGTTGCATAACATTGTCACAAAATAACTGATCAATAACTCTCATCTTATTGTTTGGCCACCTTGTAAAGGTGATATCTGACAATGAGGGAGGGAAGTCCGGATTTCTAGCGATCTGTACAGCTTAAGAGAGAGCCGCACATCCTTTAATTCTTTTTTGCACTCTTGACCATACCTTTAACGTGTGCTCACCCATATGTTTGTAACTTTCAGTTTCTTTTGGGCCTGGGTATTCAAAAACACTAGCACTGATAGTGGAACAGCTGGCAATGAATTCTGCTCAATGTTCACCCAGCCCACCTCTCCATCATTGGTGATCCATGCAACAACTGCTGTCAATTGCGATGCCCAGAAATAATGTTGGATGTTTGGGAGACCGAGACCACCTCTGTTCTTCCAAAGAGTGAGTGTTTTAAGTCACCCCCTTGGTCTCTTGTTCTGCCATACAAATTTCGATAAAAGCTTATCTAGCATGCGGAATGCTGAAGACGGGACATTAACTGGGAGGGATTGGAACAGGAATAAGAGTCTGGGAAGCAGATTCATTTTAATGGCCTCTGTTCTGCCCAAAAGGTACAACGGTAGTACATCCCATCTTTCCAATTCGTTTCTAAATGTCTCAAATAATTTGTTATAGTTTGCTTTATATAATCGTGAAAGTTGGGGGGTGAGCGTGCAACCCAAATACTAGAAGCCCTGATTATTTCTGCGGAAGGTCACTATGTCATCGAGTTGAATAGGCCATGTCCCAGACACCATCATCACTTCTGATTTATTAGGATTGATTTTATATCCAGACACTTAACCATAATCCTTAAGGTTTTGTAGCAGAGATTGAATGGGCTGGATTTTCAACAAATAGTAGTATGTCGTTAGCATACAGCGCTATTTTGTGTTGGTGTCCGCCCTCATCATGTATTACTTGTATAAGTGGATTTCTTCAGATCAATTCAGCGAGGGGTTCAATACTAAGAGCAAATAGTATAGGCGAAAGTGCGTCTCCCTGTCTTGTCCCCCTACTCATCTTAAAGAAATCGAAACAATGTCCGTTAACCCTAACTCTCGACTGGGGATTCATATGAAACACCTGGATCCAACTCAAAAGAGTTTCATTAAAGCCCATATGGATTAATGTTTGGTCCAGAAATGTCCAATCCAGCCTGTCAAATGCTTTTTCGGCATCCAGGCTGAGAAATAATGATGGGGTCCGTCTGGCCGAGGCAATGAATTGCAGGTTGAGGGCCCGTCTAACATTGTCAGTGCCACGTCGACCGGTAATAAACCCTGTCTGGTCTGAGTTGATTAATTTCTGTGTGTATTTTTGTATTCTGTCTGCCAAAATAGAAGTCAAGATTTTTAAGTCCTGACACAGCAGGCTTATAGGCCGATAACCCATGCACTGAGAAGGGTCTTTTCCTTCTTTGTGTAAAACAGTCATGATTGCCTCGGACCAGGTTTTTGGGGGATCCCTGACATCTAAAGCATAGTGATACACCCGGCATAGGATTGGGGCCAGCTCCCTCACAAAAACCTTATAATACTCCGCCGGGTACCCGTCGACCCCTGGGGAAGCATTGTTCTTTAACTTACTAATGTGATCTATTATTTGCTGTTCCGTTATGGGGGAGCACATCATCTCGGCCTCATCCTGTGACAGTTTATTCAACTGAGTCAAATCCAGAATTTTTGTTATTTTGTCCTTTTTTCCCATTACTACTTGACCTTCATATAATGTTTTGTAATAATCAGCAAATGCTTCTGCAATTTCTTTCGGTTGAGTGGTAGTTCTCTGTGTAACGGGATGTTTAATTTTAGGTACCACTCGATTTGATTGGGCTTTCCTTAACCGAAAAGCCAATAGTCTACTCGCTCTATTCCCCTTCTCATAGTAATTTCTTTTCCCAAATCGGAGCATTTCCTCTGCCCTGTATGTAAGAAGTTTGTCCAGCTTTTCCCTTTCCTGATTTAACAATACTAATGAGTCACGGCTTCCCGATGTTTTGTGTTATCTTTCCAGCCTCCTAATTCCCGCCTCCAATGCAAGTCGTTTCGCCTCTCTCAGTCTTTTTAATCATGACATGATTTGGATGATGTGTCTCCTCATAACCGCTTTGGCACCATCCCATAAAATAGATGGAGACACCTCTCCATTATCATTTAAGTCCAAAAATTCATTCAGCCTCGCACGTAGATCTTGTTGGATTTGAGGACTGTTTAATATTGAGACATTACGTCTCCAGTATCGAAATTGTCTTTCTTGATCTAACTTTATTTTCAACACGACCGGGCTATGATCCGACAGAGTCATCGGTTCTATTTCACATTCTATTATTTCATGTACATTCGCCTTTGAAACCAGGAACATACCAGTCGAGCATGACTCCCATGTACCTGGGACCGATATGTGAAGTCTCTGTCTCTGAGGTGGTGATATTGCCACGCATCAATCAAGCCAAGTCCATCCATCATTCCCAGAGCTGTGACACATTTTCAAGTTCGGGGTCCTTTACCAGCAGGCAATCGGTCAACCTTTGAGTTCAATACACAATTATAATCACCCCCAACCACTATTATTCCTTCCCCTTCATCGGCCAGTTTGGCCGCCATATTCTTAAAGAAAATTGGACAGTCCTCATTTGGTGCGTATATGTTCTGGAAAGTGAACCTGCTCTGTCCAACTGTACCTACAACCATAATGTACCTGCCTTCCCTGTCCTTAAGTACCTTCTCACAGTTAAAGAAAACATTCCTCCTGATTAAAATAGCAACTCCACGTTTTCTCCCTCCTTCGTGAGATGCGCGATATGTTTGTTCCACCCAATCCCTCCTTAATTTCAAATGTTCTGCTTCGTTTAAATGAGTTTCTTGTAGCTTTGCAATTGAGCATTTCAATGTTTTAAGTTGATTAAGTATTTTCTTTCTTTTAACCGGACTCCCCAGACCCTTAATATTGTAGCTAACCGCAATCAAACCCTCCATAGAGAAGAGTTGTCAGTCATTACTGTCAAAATACTTTTCAGTTCCCTCGTAAGTACCTAACTTATCATCGGTTGTCAAGGAAATAACATAAAACAAAACAGAAAAAAAGAACACTTTCCAAAATAAAACATTAGGAATCAAACATATCAAACTGGCTTCTAAGTCCTCAACTGGTCTGTCGTGAATAAAGACCAGTCCCCGGGTGAAAACGGGCGGGGGGAGTTAATGTCACAGTGTAAAGCAGTCTGCATCCGTTTGGCAGACCACTGCAGCCCGACGTTGGCTGATTGTGAACCACGCATAGTCAATTACAGCTGACGCCACAACCCAAAACGACCCAAGAACATTGTGTAGTAACAATCCAAACTCGGCATGAATATAAAAACAAAAACATAGTAATTTTGCATACCTTCATGTATACATGCGCGCACACACACACAAATACACAGACCCACATTCATACACACACATGTAAATACACGCACGCGCACATACACACACATACACAAAAACCTGCACATACACATGCACATACCTGCATATACATGCACACCGACAAGATTACAGAGGAATGCCAGCGGGGAGAGAGACGGAGAGACTGCCCGCCGGAGAAGGCCAGCCTTGGCGTGCCAGTCTTCGGGACCAGACGGGAATCAACTATCCAGACGATGACTAAACTGGGGAGGACCTTCCCTTGGACGTGGACCCGTGACGTGGGAGGGAGCGAGGACGATCGATTCAACCGATTCAACCTACATTACCCTTGACATAAAAAACTCCTATAAAAACTGAAGCTGGGCTGAAAGATGGTGCGCATTTTTCGACTGTGCTCGCACAAGTGCAGTTTCTCGTGAGATTAAGAAAAAGCCGCCCAGATATCTGTCTTTGTACTATTTCCTGAACTCCAGAAATTGAATAAACTAAATATCGGAACTCTAATCAGTTGTTGAGTCTTTATTTGACCCGTTTCTTCTTGAGTACAAAAAAACTAACACGCATTGGAGTAAGTTTGGCCTTTAAAGGTTGATTTACTAACTACTTCTCATTTCCACGGTGACTCAACTCCAACAACGTACTGAAATACATGACGAGATGGAATGGCTACTGTTAATATGGATAAAGGAGAAGTAATTGGCTGGTGACACCGTTTCGGAAGCGATCATCTGTGAGAAAGCCAGCGGCATTTTCAAAGACCTAAAGCGTGAAGCAGCCGAGGCGGAGGGAGAATCATCGCAAGGGAATGAAGAGTTCAAAGCCAGTCGTGGATGGTTTGACAACTTTCAGAAACGAAGTGGTATTCATTCCGTTATCTGGCATGGAGAGGCGTCGAGTGCTGACGTGAAGGCGGCTGAAAGTTCCATCAAGAAATTTGAAAAACCCGTTCGTGAAGCAGGATACCTGCCACAACAAGTTTTCAATTGTGATGAAACAGATTTATTTTGGAAGAAAATGCAGAGGCGTACGTTTATCACGGCAGAAGAGAAACGTTTACCCGGTCACAAGCCTATGAAGGATAGGTTAACGCTTGCCCTTGCCTCCAATGCGAGCGGTGATTTGAAATTGAAATCGTTACAAGTTTACCACTCAGAAAATCCAAGGGCATTCAAAGCTTCATCAAGTGATTAAGGAAAAACTGCAAGTTCTATGGCATGCAAATAGCAAAGCATGGGTGACACGTCAGTTTTTTATTGAGTGGGTAAACGTAGTTTTTGGTCCGTCAGTCAAGAAATACTTGACCGATAATGGTCTGCCACTTGACTGTGTTCTTCTTTTGGACAATGCCCCCGGTCATCCCCCTGGCCTTAAGGATGACCTTTTAGATGAATTTTAATTCATCAAAGTTGTCGATTTGCCAGCCAATACAACATCTATCCTCCAGCCCATGGAACAGCAAGTGATATCAAACTTCAAAAAACTTTATACGAAGCATCTTTTCAAGCTTTGCTTTGAAGTGACTGAAAATACGAACTTAACATTGAGAGTTTTGGAAGCAACATTTCAACATTGTCGTATGTATTAAGCTGATAGATACTGCCTGGCAAGGTGTTACTAAAAGAACATTGAACTCAGCTTGGAGAAAACTGTGGCCAGATGTTTTAGAATGTGACTTTGAGGGATTCGAACCTCTTGAGGAGGAGATCGTATCTATTGGTCGATCAATGGGCTTGGATGTGGACGAGGCTGATGTTGTAGAACTCGTTGAGGAACACGTTGAAGAACTTACGACGGAGGAGTTGAAGGAGTTGCACAAGATTTCCCACGAGGAGATAATGCAAGAACTCAACAGTGAGGAGGATGTTGAGCTGGAGGAGGAACTATCGTCACTTGAAATTCGTGATATCTTGGGCAAGTGGCAGGAAGTGTTTGATTTTGTGGAATAAAGACACCCTGATAATTGTCTACAGGCAGAGCGAGTGTTTTATTTGATGAAAGGTGTCTCACATTCTTCCAAAACATTCTGAAAAGGAGGCAGAAACAGACCTCTCTTGATCGGTACTTTGTGAAAGTTAGTGAGGCCAAAAGGGTCAGATGTGAAAGTGATGACGATGAGGTGATGATTAATTAAGTAAGAAAAAAAATTTAAAAAGCTGCCAAAAAAAAGATTAGAATAAGTTTAGATTTTGTATACTGTACATATGTAGAAATAAGTGTTTAAATGTTTTTGGGTTACGCAAGTAGAAACAAGTGTTCTAGTGTTTACGTATTAGTCCTCCTCCTCCACCTGCTTCTCCTCCTCCTGCACGCCGCAGCTCACCGTCACTGAGGTAAATAAAATGTTCTTGTTCTATTGATTTTATTCACATTATCTTATGTTTTTTTTATAATTATGTGTGTTATTACTTGCTTATTTTTATACAAATTGTTTATATTAATATGTTTTTTAACTAATTTCTGGGGTGCTTTTTATAGCGCTGGAACACATTAATTCATATTACATGTTTTAATATGTGTTAGAATAATATTTAGAGGTTATTATACATTTGCCATGACGCAGCTTTATTTCAATACATGGTGCGCATGACATGTTGCAAATTAGTGGAGTGGACTATGCTTGAGTGTTTACAGTTTGAGTGGAGATACAGGAGGACACCTTTACTGCAGGGAGGTGTCTGCAATTGGCAAGGCGGTGGCACTTCTTCAGAAGTGAGGATGAAGTAAACAACATCGTGAGGAGCCTGATAGTAGAAGTTGGCATCGAAGTCTGAAGCAAACAACATCGTGCTGGGTCCTGATAGAAGATGTTGACGTCAAAGTCAGCTGCGACTCATGGCGGCACGCCAATGATAAACCGGACTAAACCAGCTTTTGAGAAGACGAACTGTACCACCCTTGAGTGTAATCTGATTTCTCGAAGTGTAATCTGATTCCTCGATGTTATAAAAGGGAATGTGTGAAAAACATCGAGGAACAGAGGGGAGATAAAGTTGTCAAATAAACTATGTTAACCTTTCTGTATCCACTTGAGCTGAGTGCCTCTCTTCTTTCAGCTATGAACCCTATATGTCAAATTGGCGAACCTGACAATATGGGAAATTTAGATTTGACATACAATTTTTTTGACATACAACGATTGTTCTGGGACGAATTAAAATTGTATCTCAAGGTACCACTGTACTTAGTTTAAATGTGTGAACTTTATTGAAATTCTCAGTAGTGAGAACAAATTTGCACACATTGCATTTCCATGAGCTGCCCTCACATTCACAGCACTTGATGGACAAATACGACGAAGCACATTCTTCACATTGGTTGTAGAGATGCAAACATACCAAATTTGGCACTGGGGGTGTCACATAGACGCTATTGCAAAAAACACATTCCGAAAGACATAACAATTGGAGATCGGAGCACACGCACGTGCACACTTGCACACACACAGGCACATACACCTGCACATACACACGCACATACACGTACACCTGCAGATACACACGTACACATCTACACCCACAAGATTACAGAGGAATACCAGCGGGAAGAGCGACGGAGAGACTGCCCGCCGGAGAAGGCCAGCCTTGGCGTGCCAGTCTTGGAGACCAGACAGGAGTCAACTATCCAGACGATGACTAACCTGGGGAGGACCTTCCCTTGGACGTGGACCCGTGCCGTGGGAGGGAGCGAGGATGACCGATTCAACCTACACTACCCTTGACATAAAAAACTTCGATAAAAACTGAAGCTGGGCTGAAAGATGGCCTGCATTTTTCGACTGTGCTCGCCCGAGTGCAGTTTCTCGTGAGATTAAGAAAAAGCCGCCCAGATATCTGTCTTTGTACCATTTCCGGAACTCCAGAAATTGAAGAAACGAAATATCGGAACTCTAATCAGTTGTTGAGTCTTTATTTGACCCTTTTCTTCTTGAGTACTAAAAACGAACACGCATTGGAGTAAGTTTGGCTTTTAAAGGTTGATTTAGTAACTACTTCTCATTTCCACGGTGACTCAACTCCAACAGTCACAATAGTAAAGCTACGATCCTCTCTGATCAGTGTGTGAATGGTTGTTTGTCCATGTGTGCCCTGCGTTTGGCTGGCAACCATTTGAGGTTGTATTCTGCCTCCTGCCCAAAGTCAGCTTGGATAGGCTTCAGCACGCCCATGACCCTCGTGAGGATAAAGCGATTCAGAGAATGGATGGATGTTGCCTTCTGGCAGGTGCTATAGGTGAATGTTAGGGTGAAAATATGAGTTATCCCATATTTTACTCTATTTGTATTGAATAGAAATAGAATAGAAATCCCTTTATTGTCATTGTACTCAAGTGTGCAACGAGATTAGAGGGCTCCCCTCTCCAGTGCAATACAACAATAATACAGACAAATATATAAATTAGATAAATAAAGAAGGCAGTGCAATGGAATTCAGTACTGAATAGGGCATATAGAAACACATCACAATGCTGTTTTGCGAGGTTAGGGTGGTCTCGTGTGTGTGTGAGAGTTCAGTATGGAGATGGCTCTCGGAAAGAAACTGTTTCTCAGTCTATTGGTCCTTGATTTGATGCATCTGTAGCGCCTGCCAGAGGGCAACAGGTCGAACAGGTGTGAGTTTGGGTGGGTATTGTCATTGACGATGTTGAGAGCCCTTCTGAGGCACCGGGCGGTGTAGATGTCCGACAGTGGGGGGAGAGGGCAGCCAATAATCCTTTGCGCTGTTTTGACTGTCCTCTGGAGCCTCACTCTGTCCGCCTCAGTGCAGCCGCTGTACCAGGTGGAGACACAGTACGTCAGCAGGCTCTCGATGGACGAGTGGTAGAAGGCCAGCAGCAGCTTCCTGTCCAGGTTGAATTTCCTGAGGACTCTCAGGAAGTGCAGACGTTGGCGGACCTTCTTTACCACTGCTGTGGTGTTGTGACTCCAAGAAAGGTCATCGGAGATCTGTACTCCCAGGAACTTGAACGTGTGGACCCTCTCCACACACACGCCTTCGATGCAGAGGGGGGGCGGCAGCGTCTTGTTCCTCCTGAAGTCGACGACAATCTCCTTTGTTTTAGCAGAGTTAAGGTGCAGTCTGTTGTCCTTGCACCAAGTTGTCAGTCTCTTTACCTCCTCTCTGTAGGCTGTCTCGTCACCTTTCGAGATCAGACCGACCACTGTCGTGTCGTCAGCAAACTTGACGATGGTGTTGTTGCCGTGGGCCGGGCTGCAGTCGTAGGTGTAGAGGGCGTACAGGAGAGGGCTCAGCACGCATCCTTGGGGGGAACCGGTGCTCAGCATGAGGGTGGAGGACGTGTAGGGGCCGAGCAACACAGTCTGGGGTCTGTTGGTCAGAAAGTCCTTAATCCAGATGCGTGTGAGGGCAGGGAGGCCGAGAGTGTCCAGTTTGGCGACGAGGATGTCTGGGATGATCGTGTTGAATGCCGAGCTGTAGTCCACAAAGAGCATCCTTGCATAGCTCTGCTGTCGTTCCAGGTGGCCCAGCACAACATGCAGAGCAGTGTCGATGGCGTCCTCAGTGGATCTGTTAGCCCGGTATGCAAACTGGTAGGGGTCCAGAGTGGGAGGAAGGCAGTCCCTGATGTGCTGGAGAACCAGCCTCTCGAAGCACTTCATAATGACTGGTGTGAGAGCAACAGGACGGTAGTCATTCAGGTGGACGGCTGGTGACTTTTTGGGGACAGGAATAATGGTGGAAGTTTTCAAGCAGGAGGGGATGACTGCCTGAGCCAGGGAGCGGTTGAAGATCCTGCAGAAAACATGTGACAGTTGGTGGGCACATGCTCTGAGGACCTTGCCTGGTATTCCGTCGGGTCCAGTAGCTTTCCTGGGGTTGACCGCCAGGAGCGCGCGCCTCACATCGTGTTCCTCTACGATGAGTGGGGGGGAGTTGGAGCTTGAAGTGCGGGGGTGTGACGGTTGGGGCGAGTCAAAGCGAGCGAAGAAGCAGTTAAGCTCCTCTGCCAGCGATGCACTCGGGTCTACAGAGGTCGTGCTGCTGCCACGGAAGTTGGTGATGCTCCGTAGACCCTGCCACACCTCCCGTGGCCTGTTACTGGCAAGGTGGGCCTCCAGCCTCCCCTTGTAGGTTGCCTTGGCTAGCTTGATGCCTTTGCTCAGGTCAGCACGAGCCACCCTGTACTGGGCTTTGTCGCCTGACCTGAAGGCAGCGTCACGGGCCTTGAGGAGAGAGCGAACCCTGCTGGACATCCAGGGCTTCGCATTTGGAAAGGTCCGTATAGTCTTATGTTGGGACACAGTTTCCATGCAGAACTTGATGTAGTCCAGTACACAATGCGTGTAGACATCAAGGTCCTGATGATCAAAGAGGTCCCAGTTTGTGTCATGAAAGCAGTCCTGTAATTCACTCATGGCGTCGTCACGCCAGGTTTTCACAGTCTTTGTGGTAGGCCTGAATCTGCGCCTGAGAGGGGTGTACGCAGGTGCGAGCTGCAAGGACAGGTGGTCTGACTGGCCGAGAGGGGCGAGTGGGAGGGCTCTGTATGCGTGCTTGATGTTCGAGTACACATGGTCGAGAGTGTTGTCTCCCCTCGTTGGGCACTTGACATGCTGGTGAAACTCTGGGAGTACAGTCTTTAAATTGGCCTTATTAAAGTCTCCCGCTACTACGTGAACGCCATCAGGGTGGGCCCGCTGATGTTTATTGATGACGCACGCGAGTAGCGAGAGCGCCGTGCTAGTGCTAGCGTCGGGAGGGATGTAAACAGCTGTGACAATCACTACCGTTAGCTCCCTCGGGAGAAAATAAGGCCGGCATTTAACGGACATGAACTCGATGTCGGGGGAAGAGTGCTTCTCGACGATCGTGCTATCGCCGCACCAGTTCTCATGCACGTAAACACAGAGCCCCCCGCCCCTCCTCTTACCGGTGTCCCTCGTCCGATCCGCGCGATGTAGCGAGCGCCCGGCCAGCTGGATGCTAGCGTCGGGGACGTCTGCGTGCAGCCAGGTTTCCGTGACGACGATCACACTGCTATCGCGCACATAGCGGTTTCCCAGGATTTGTAATCCCAGGTCGTCGATTTTGTGGACCACGGATCTGGCGTTGGTGAGGTGCAGACTCGGTAGTGGTTGCCTATGGGGCTGCCGTCGCAGCCGTTGCAAGACACCGGACCTGCAGCCTCGCTTCTGCTTCCTCTCTCTGCGTCGCCTGCGCCGCCTCCCGGCCCCGATGACCAGCCATGGTGAGCCGGGCAGCCTCGCCAGTTCGTTCGGAATTTTGCGATCATAGCAAAATTCCTCTGTGATGGTTATTTCGCATCGATATCCAATGTTCACGATGTCTTGGCGGGTATATCGATGTTGCAAAGGGATTGCTTCACAATGTAACCTAGGTTTGGACCATGGTGATGAGAAGACCCCCAGGAGATGAATGCAGGAGGATTGGATCAACACTGCAACAAAGGAGGTGTGACCGAGACACCTCTGAAACAATGGACTTTCATGCTGTGACAACAAAAGGTCACGCTGGTGGCTCCTTTCAGTCTTCGACTGCCATTGATGTCTGTTTTTCCTTTCTTATCTGAAGTATTTGTTCCTGTGAGTTCTCCCCCATTGATTCCTTCGGGCAGATAGCATTGTTTAGCTAGGGATTCCCTAATAAAATAGAGGGCTCAGCGGAGTGTGCTTCAGAACGAAGTTGGAGCTGTAACTGAACACACCTCCGTTTGTTCTCCTCGTGAGTAAAGCGATAATCTTTTCATCATCTTTCTTTCTTTCATTTTGCCTGTGTTCAGTGAACGCTTAGGTGATTCAACCCGAGTGCATCAAAAACAAAGACTAACTGAAAAACCGTTTCTTCCCAAGAGTCATCTCCATGCCGAACTCTCACCCACAACTACCCTTACCTTGCAGAACTGCAACATAATAAGTTTTAATTATTTAATTTCACATTTATTTATTTTAAATAATTTAATCTTTAATTAATTTAATTAATATATTAAATTCAATTATGTGTTATATTGCACTGAACAGGAGAGCTCTCCAATCTCGTAGTGCACTGAGTACAATGACAATCAAGGGCATTCTGATTTCCGCAGACTGTGCAGAACAGTTGTATAGCTATACTAGTTAGTTTGTTAGTTAGATTCATTTATTGTCCAAACTAGGGCTGGGTGATAAACCGAAAATTTACCTTTACCAAAATTTAATACCATGACCGACATCATTTTGCCCAGGTCGGTAAATTTGGTGTTTAAAAAAAAAAAAGTGTTGTTTGTCTGCGGCTATGTTGATGCCCCATTACAGCGGCTGTAGTCACGTGACTCCACCCAGCTGAACAAAAAAAGAGAACAGACGACGCGGTCGTAGCTGGCGATTCAAATCAAGAAGCGGCTAACACGGCTGAAGACGAAGTACCGTTAGTTGAAGTTGTTCCGGTTGCGCTTGGCCCGAAAAGAAATTCGACATCTGTCGTTTGGAAATGTTTTGGGTTCCATAAAGACGATGTTTGAGCAAAAGAACACGAACTGCAAAGTGCGTCGTAAGCACCCAAAACAGCGCGTCCAACCTTTTCTTTTTCACCACACACAAGACAACCATGCTGTGCTGAAAGTTCAAAGGGAGAAGCAAGGTTCAACAAGTGACAACAGCCCATAACGGAAGCGACACCATAAGAGAACGTCTAAGACGTGGACGCGATAGCCTAGCACATAGCTAAAGATTTAGCTCCTCTAGTTACAATGGAGCGCACAGGATTTAAACGCCTCATGAAAGTAGCCGACAAGAGGTACGCAAATATAATAATAATAATAATATTCCCTTTATTAGTCCCACAATGGGGAAATTCGAGATTCGAACCCAGGCCTCCAGGCCAGACTGGGTCCTGAACGCGGCGCCTTAGACCACTCGGCCATCCATATTTGTCGCAAACCGTACTTTCCAATATGGACACCATCGGGACGGGAGCTTAGACATGTCAAGCATTTTGGATCCACATCCGACTTGTGGTCGAGTCGCAATATGGATCCCTGTTTGAGCCTGACTCTGCATTACATAGACGATAAGTAGCGATTGCGCACCAGAGTACTCGAGACGGCACATTTTCCCGATGATGCACACTTGTTTATTTGCATTGACTTTTTTCCCCATTTTATTTAGCATTCATTTTATTTGCCGACCACACTAGCTCCTTTGCACATGGCATTATTTATATTGTTTACAAGAGACCTTCACACAAATCTAGGCCTTTGCACATGGCATTACAGCACCTTGGCGCAATCTATTTGCAGAAAAGATTTTGCGAGAGGTACTCCTTTTCTCCTGTTCTTTGTGACATTGTTCAAGTCATGCAAAGCAAGCTACCGTATTTTCGCAGTCATAAGGCGCACTTAAAAGTCCCAAATCTTGCCCTAAACTAACACAGCGCCTTGTAAGGCGACTGCGCTCATTATATGGACAAAGTATCACTCGCGACCATCAACCCTTTCACTCATTGGGCTGTTCGGAGTGCATGTTAGCACACCCTGCTGGACAAAGTGTGAGTCATCTATGCTTCAAAGTGATCATGACTATACATTATGTGACTATGGTGTTTGGGTGATGGTGTGGGAGAAAGCTGGACAAAAGGGCAGCTGTCCACAATGTTGTAGTCTGTCTTATCATTTATGTTATTGCAAGCAAGAAACGTCCCAGGTTTAGACAACAGACAAAAAGCCCAAAGCATAACAGCACATCTCTCTAAACAGCCATGCAAATCTCTCTAAACAGCCATGTGATTTGGCTGAGTCTGAGGGGCTCCCAGAAGGCATTGCTCTAATGGCTCCCAAGAAGCCATTGCTATCATTTTGTGTTATTTTTATTTCTTTTTGGTATATTGATGGCATGAGAGATACATGTTTTGTGTTAATCTTATTTCTTTGTTTCATTGTTTGCTTGTATGCTGAGTTTTTTTTTTTTTTTTTTGAAACCGTGACTCTAAGGAGTGTGGTGACCAGTGAAGTCCCTCCCCTGACGTAGTCTTGTAGACTATTGCCATGATACCTATTATTGGTTAGAGTCATTGTTAATGATAGTGATTGTCAATGGTATCATGGCAACTGTCTTTGAAATGTGGCGATTACTTATGGTATTGAGGCAAAGTGAATTGCCATGGGCTGAGTCAGCGCGAGCAGCCAAGCTATTGCTATGCTAAAAGCAGCTGAGCTAGAGCCTTGTAAGGCGGTGCGCCCAGTGTGTGCTTCAAAGACAGAAATAGCACCCTCAACAGGTGTTGCGCCCTTTGAGGCAGCGCGTCCTATGACTGCGAAAATATGGTATTTATACAAATGATTTTTGTACTTTTATTTTTCATTGAAAGTAATGTGTACCAGTTGGTCAATTAAAAAAACAGTTAATATGCATTTCCTGCATTTATTTTGATTTTGGTCCACGGGCGGAAATTTATCGTGCATTTATCGTTATTGAGGTAAAATTGCTTAATTTATCGCGATATTGATTTTAGGTCATATCGCCCAGCCCTAGTCCAAACAGTGGAAAGTTGTAGCCTAAAAAACAACCGAAGAAGAGGGCAGTTGCACCTCAAAACTAGCAGAGGTAAAAAAAGAACCCTCATTGTCTAAACAAACAAAAGAATTCTATTATTAGTCTATTATATCTATTATTATATTCAACATAAAGAAGACAAGATGATTTTTTTTTTTTTACTGTAATGCCCCCTGAAATTGATTGGATGATCAAGAGGACTTTTTTATAGCTCCCACAAAGACAGCAGTTGCACGTGGAAACAAGTAGAGGTAAAAAGGAACCTCCATCGTCTGAACAAATAAAAAAAATTAAAATAAAAAAAAAAACAAGTATTTAACAGAAAAAAGATGAGATGAGTTTTTGGACTATCTGGCATTGTTGACGAATTGAGCAGGTGATGGAATAGCTTCAAGACAATAGCTTTGAGTTTAACTTGCATATATCCTTATTGTGAATTATTATAGGTCTGTACTCTATCAAGATTTGTATTGAATTGTATAGTATCAATGCCTGTGACTTTGATTTTAATGCTGACACAGAGCGAGTCAGGTTTGGTCAACTGGTCCATTCTCAGTTCTGTTAGCATGCTAAAATAGCATTGTCGATGTTATATAATTGTTTGTGAAGTTACTTTAAGCACCATTTGAATAATAATAATAATAATTTGCCCTTTATTAGTCCCGCAATGGGGAAATTCGAGATTCGAACCCAGGCCTCCTGGGGAGACTGGGTCCTGAACGCGGCGCCTTAGACCACTCGGCCATCCTGAAGCAGATATACATAAAAATAGCAAAATACAGAATGCTGCTACCCATCCAGCTCACTAACCAGAAGTCACATTGTGCATTTTTTTATATCAACTTAAATAAACTTTGCTTAAATTTTATTTAACAAGGCAGAACAGCTAGGAATGTAAAAATCAAATTCCATTAAGTCAACACACCATCCTCTCCCTGCTTTCTTAGATGATACGATATCAGACGTCGGTAAAATGTTACTAAAAGGGGATGCTTTAACAGTTAATAAGAGTCTTAAGAACTTACCTGAGCTTTGTGTACCTGGATGAACAACCTCCATATACACTTCAAATGCAGATTCTGGATTTTCCCTGGAGAAGAGGAAAACAGCCTATAAAAATTTTAGTCTAAATTTCTGCAAGCAACCATTATGTCCTAAACACAAACCCTCTAAGTCAGGAGTGTCAAACTCATTGTGATTAAAAAGGCAGTGGTTAGAAGGCTGCTATATTTACAGTTTCAAGTTTGTTTGTTTTTTAAGCTTACTGGTAAAGAACGTTTAAGCGCACACAGTACACAATACAGTTTAAAGAGGTGAATATTTTTTCTCTAAATTTACACAAAAATTGGGAAGAATATGTCAAAAGAAAACTAACTATGGTGGAAAGAGTACCAAAGGATGAGAATATAATAGGATGAAATAAAATGAAACAATAAAAGCGATTAAAAATAAATGAGAATGGCATGAGATAGAAAAAATGGACATGCAGCGCCATGACTATCATAAACCCTCGTATATGTCTAGATCCCTTATGTAGATCTAAATCAAGATGGCGGACAGTGTGCCGGTGTGTTCGGCAACCCTATTAATATTTCGGATTATTTTCCTGTTTTTGGTGATTGGCGCTTCATTCACGGACTCTCTACAGGTGTATGATCACCAATCTTTGTTGGTGGTGCGATGTTGGTAGTTTGGGTGCGTTTGAGCGTGGTTGTGGGAGAAGACACTGCCAGCAACCAGGGTTATTATAATTTTTATTTTGTTTTGAGTTTTATTTTTTTAATTTAATTAGTATAAATAAGTTAACAGCATAGCTTTGTTAGTTTTTAGTAGTTTAAATTTTATTTTAAAAAAGTGAGTTTAGTTTGTTAGTTTTAGTATTAGTTATTTTTAAAGAAATTTGTGTGTAACTTGTGCGCCAGATCAGTAAAACACCATGGTAAGTATTCTATAGTGAAAATTCAACAAAAATAGAACTTAAAACCTTTTGGTAATACTGGGTACACTTTAACACTCCACAGACTTCGAATTAAAATAAGTGCAGCACATGATACCCTTTCTAAAGTTAGATGCATGCATGCACCCGAATTAGATAAAGCTAGGATGCCTTGTTTACAACTTCTCAAATGGATTTGTGGATTGAATTATTGTTGAGATGTATTAAACCCGGTTGTACAGTGTACTATTTTTTCGAATACTTCATACATTTATTGGTAACACTTTATAAGTACACACTAAGCATTTGTAAATACCGTATTGTTGCAGCCATAAGGCGCACTTTAAAGTCCTGAAACTCGTCCAAAAAAGCCAGGGCGCCTTTTGAGGCGGAGCGCCCATTATGTGGACCAAGTGCAACAAGTGCACCGCTGGGCTGACTGCGAACATTTACTGCCTGCACACCGCTTATATAGAGAGAGAAGGCGGGCGTGGCTAACGACAGCAGGGGGCGTGAGAGGGGAACGATGGGCGTGAACGACAACAGGCGGACGTGAGAGGGGAGATGGGCGTGAATGACAACGCAAAGGCACGCCCCCAGTGCAAAGCAGCCCCGATGCCCCTATATGTACCAGGTGCAACACGTTGCTCAGGCAATTAATCAGCAAAAATGGCATCAATGAAGAGACACTCTTACGAAGCACAGTTTAAGCTACAAGCTATCAGCTACGCAAATGTTCATGGGAATCGAGCAGCTGCGAGGGAATTAAAAATCAACTAATCCATGGTTCGCAAGTGGAGGAAGCAGGAAGACAGACTTCGCCAAGTCAAGAAAACTACACTGAGTTTTAGTGGAAGCAAGGCAAGGTGGCTCGTGTTGGAAGACCAGCTCGAGCAATGGATTGCTGCTTACAGAACAGCTGGGAGAAGCGTATCTACCATCACCATTCGACAGAGGGCAGTAATGCTTGCTGGCGAATTGAACATCGAACATTTCCAAGGAGGGGCGTCTTGGTGTTTTCGTTTTATGAAACGGCGCCATCTATCCATCCGGGCAAAGACGACCGTCGCGCAGCAACTCCCAGAGGATTACAAGGAGAAGATGGTCGCCTTCCGCTCTTACTGCAGCAAAAAGATTGCAGACAAACGTATCCAGCCCAGCCACATCACCAACATGGACGAGGTGCCGCTGACTTTCGACATCCCGGCAAACCGCACTGTGGAGAAGAAGGGGGTCAGCACGGTTGCAATCCGCACAACGGGGCACGAGAAGTCAGCTTTTACTGTTGTGCTAGCTTGCCAACGGACAAAAATTGCCACCTATGGTGATTTTTAAGCGGAAGACGCTGCCTAAAGAGAAGTTTCCTGCCGGCGTTATCATCAAGGTCAATCAAAAGGGCTGGATGGACGAGGACAAAATGAGAGAGTGGCTGAGTGAGGTGTACGTAAAGAGACCCGGAGGTTTTTTCCACGCGTCACCGTCGCTGTTGGTCTGTGACTCCATGCGAGCCCATCTGACAGCCGCTGTGAAAAACCAAGTCACGCATATGGACTCAGAGCTTGCCATCATCCCGGGAGGCTTGACAAAGGAACTCCAACCACTCGACATTAGTATAAACAGGGCGTTCAAAGTGAAGTTGCGTGCTGCGTGGGAGCGATGGATGGCGGAGGGCGAACACAGCTTCACAAAAACTGGGAGACAGCGAAGAGCAAGTTATGCCACAATTTGCGAGTGGATTGTAGGTGCTTGGACGAACGTGTCTGCTAGCTCTATTGCAAGAGCTTTCGCGAAAGCCGGTGTGGCACTCTGTAAAGTAGTCATCCCAATCTGATTTGTTTTTATAGCGCATGACTGTGTGGGTCGGTGTTCATTGCGGTTGATGTCACTGTGATGCATTTTCAGGTAACTGCATGTTGTGTCGGCGGTCGGTGGGTGGCGCTGTGCGGCTGCATCACCAAGGGGGTGATGAGCTGAGACCATCGAGGGAGACTGTTGTTCTATACAATGCATGAGACGTATGAAACGTGATGCAACCGATGTGCTGACACATTATGCGTTTGTTTCTGTGTTAACAGGTAAAATATATGTTCTTCAAGTTTGCGAATGAAGTGGG